>NC_090650.1:298532948-298832948 GCF_040937935.1 Hyperolius riggenbachi
TTGTATCTTTTGACTAATATTCCATGTGATTTTAATGCTTTCTCCAGAAACAATAAGTATTAGATGTTGTTATAACCGCTTATGTGGGCATTTGTTTTGCCATCTGGAGATATTTTTAGGTAATTTGCATATTCCTTCAGATAGTAAGCTCACAAGGGCATTGGTTATCTCTCTTTGGTGTCTTTAGTTACTCTTGATTTTGGTTCATCGCTATGGATTTGTCATTTTGACTTGCTTTATTGTCTATTATTTGTGCATTTCACTTGTCTTAGTCTTTAGGCAGGTTTTTTCAGGGGCACGACCATAGACCTACATGACTTCCGGTCCGACGCAGATCACTGCAGGAGCCGCCCAGAAATGTAGGTATGTGCTTGCGTTAAATGGAGCTCTTCTGGAGCAGCGCACCGCAGTGTGGGAAGTGTAAACTCCCCCATACATTCTTGTTGCCGGATGGCGTGATGAAACAATGACAAGAGGAAAATGTATGAGTAAAGTTCTTTCCCTCTAAAGCAAATTAGTGTATGCTTTTTTGGGTGATTTACCGGCTTCTGGTATTTACGATTAGTGCAGTCCTTGGTGGTTATACTTCCTCGTGGCTCTCACTTTTTCCTGCAGCTCCATTTCTGTAGCCTGTCATTGATTTTTTTCACACTAGTATTTATTAGAGTATTATAAAAATACACATGTTATTCAAACAGGTGCAGAAAAAAGTATCTTTGAATCCAGTCTGTTATATCAGTATGAGAGAACTAAAGTAACAAAGAGAGGTATAACCATTGCATATTATAAAATATACAGCAACCACATGTTTCATATGTGTGAGTGCAGGAATAATTTTGTATCTTTTGACTAATATTCCATGTGATTTTAATGCTTTCTCCAAAAACAATAAGTATTAGATGTTGTTATAACCGCTTATGTGGGCATTTGTTTTGCCATCTGGAGATATTTTTAGGTAATTTGCATATTCCTTCAGATAGTAAGCTCACAAGGGCATTGGTTATCTCTCTTTGGTGTCTTTAGTTACTCTTGATTTTGGTTCATTGCTATGGATTTGTCATTTTGACTTGTTTTATTGTCTATTATTTGTGCATTTCACTTGTCTTAGTCTTTAGGCAGGTTTTTTCAGGGGCACGACCATAGACCTACATGACTTCCGGTCCGACGCAGATCACTGCAGGAGCCGCCCAGAAACGTAGGTATGCGCTTGCGTTAAATGGAGCTCTTCTGGAGCAGCGCACCGCAGTGTGGGGAGTGTAAACTCCCCTATACATTCTTGTTGCCGGATGGCGTGATGAAACAATGACAAGAGGAAAATGTATGAGTAAAGTTCTTTCCCTCTAAAGCAAATTAGTGTATGCTTTTTTGGGTGTTTTACCGTCTTCTGGTATTTACGATTAGTGCAGTCCTTGGTGGTTATACTTCCTCGTGGCTCTCACTTTTTCCTGCAGCTCCATTTCTGTAGCCTGTCATTGTTTTTTTTCACACTAGTATTTATTAAAGTATTATAAACATGCATATGTTATTCAAACAGATGCAGAAAAAAGTAGCTTTAAATCCAGTCTGTTATATCAGTATGAGAGAACTAAAGTAACAAAGAGAGGTATAACCATTGCATATTATAAAATATACCTCAACCACATGTTTCATATGTGTAAGTGCAGGAATAATGTTGTATCTTTTGACTAATATTCCATGTGATTTTAATGCTTTCTCCAGAAACAATAAGTATTAAATGTGGTTATAACCGCTTATGTGGGCATTTTTTTGCCATCTGGAGATACTTTTAGGTAATTTGCATATTCCTTCAGATAGTAAGCTCACAAGGGCATTGGTTATCTCTCTTTGGTGTCTTTAGTTACTCTTGATTTTGGTTCATCGCTATGGATTTGTCATTTTGACTTGCTTTATTGTCTATTATTTGTGCATTTCACTTGTCTTAGTCTTTAGGCAGATTTTTTCAGGCGCACGACCATAGACCTACATGACTTCCGGTCCGACGCAGATCACTGCAGGAGCCGCCCAGAAACGTAGGTATGCGCTTGCATTAGATGGAGCTCTTCCTGAGCAGCGCACCGCAGTGTGGGGAGTGTAAACTCCCCCATACATTCTTGTTGCCGGATGGCGTGATGCGATAAATTTACCGCACTGCAGCGCCCTAGTGTGAAAAAACCCTTAAAGTCATTATGAATATATTTCTTGTTATGTTATTGTTGTAGATAGTATTTATAGAAGATGAAACAATGACAAGAGGAAAATGTATGAGTAAAGTTCTTTCCCTCTAAAGCAAATTAGTGTATGCTTTTTTGGGTTTTTTACCGTCTTCTGGTATTTACGATTAGTGCAGTCCTTGGTGGTTATACTTCCTCGTGGCTCTCACTTTTTCTTGCAGCTCCATTTCTGTAGCCTGTCATTGTTTTTTTTCACACTAGTATTTATTAAAGTATTATAAACATGCATATGTTATTCAAACAGATGCAGAAAAAAGTAGCTTTAAATCCAGTCTGTTATATCAGTATGAGAGAACTAAAGTAACAAAGAGAGGTATAACCATTGCATATTATAAAATATACAGCAACCACATGTTTCATATGTGTAAGTGCAGGAATAATGTTGTATCTTTTGACTAATATTCCATGTGATTTTAATGCTTTCTCCAGAAACAATAAGTATTAGATGTGGTTATAACCGCTTATGTGGGCATTTTTTTGCCATCTTTAGATATTTTTAGGTAATTTGCATATTCCTTCAGATAGTAAGCTCACAAGGGCATTGGTTATCTCTCTTTGGTGTCTTTAGTTACTCTTGATTTTGGTTCATCGCTATGGATTTGTCATTTTGACTTGCTTTATTGTCTATTATTTGTGCATTTCACTTGTCTTAGTCTTTAGGCAGATTTTTTCAGGCGCACGACCATAGACCTACATGATTTCCGGTCCGACGCAGATCACTGCAGGAGCCGCCCAGAAACGTAGGTATGCGCTTGCATTAGATGGAGCTCTTCCTGAGCAGCGCACCGCAGTGTGGGGAGTGTAAACTCCCCCATACATTCTTGTTGCCGGATGGCGTGATGCGATAAATTTACCGCACTGCAGCGCCCTAGTGTGAAAAAACCCTTAAAGTCATTATGAATATTTTTCTTGTTATGTTATTGTTGTAGATAGTATTTATAGAAGATGAAACAATGACAAGAGGAAAATGTATGAGTAAAGTTCTCTCCCTCTAAAGCAAATTAGTGTATGCTTTTTTGGGTGATTTACCGTCTTCTGGTATTTACGATTAGTGCAGTCCTTGGTGGTTATACTTCCTCGTGGCTCTCATTTTTTCCTGCAGCTCCATTTCTGTAGCCTGTCATTGTTTTTTTTCACACTAGTATTTATCAAAGTATTATAAACATACATATGTTATTCAAACAGATGCAGAAAAAAGTAGCTTTAAATCCAGTCTGTTATATCAGTATGAGAGAACTAAAGTAACAAAGAGAGGTATAACCATTGCATATTATAAAATATACAGCAACCACATGTTTCATATGTGTAAGTGCAGGAATAATGTTGTATCTTTTGACTAATATTCCATGTGATTTTAATGCTTTCTCCAGAAACAATAAGTATTAGATGTGGTTATAACCGCTTATGTCGGCATTTTTTTGCCATCTTTAGATATTTTTAGGTAATTTGCATATTCCTTCAGATAGTAAGATCACAAGGGCATTGGTTATCTCTCTTTGGTGTCTTTAGTTACTCTTGATTTTGGTTCATCGCTATGAATTTGTCATTTTGACTTGTTTTATTGTCTATTATTTGTGCATTTCACTTGTCTTAGTCTTTAGGCAGGTTTTTTCAGGGGCACGACCATAGACCTACATGACTTCCGGTCCGACGCAGATCACTGCAGGAGCCGCCCAGAAACGTAGGTATGCGCTTGCGTTAAATGGAGCTCTTCCGGAGCAGCGCACCGCAGTGTGGGGAGTGTAAACTCCCCTATACATTCTTGTTGCCGGATGGCGTGATGAAACAATGACAAGAGGAAAATGTATGAGTAAAGTTCTTTCCCTCTAAAGCAAATTAGTGTATGCTTTTTTGGGTGTTTTACCGTCTTCTGGTATTTACGATTAGTGCAGTCCTTGGTGGTTATACTTCCTCGTGGCTCTCACTTTTTCCTGCAGCTCCATTTCTGTAGCCTGTCATTGTTTTTTTTCACACTAGTATTTATTAAAGTATTATAAACATGCATATGTTATTCAAACAGATGCAGAAAAAAGTAGCTTTAAATCCAGTCTGTTATATCAGTATGAGAGAACTAAAGTAACAAAGAGAGGTATAACCATTGCATATTATAAAATATACAGCAACCACATGTTTCATATGTGTAAGTGCAGGAATAATGTTGTATCTTTTGACTAATATTCCATGTGATTTTAATGCTTTCTCCAGAAACAATAAGTATTAGATGTGGTTATAACCGCTTATGTGGGCATTTTTTTGCCATCTGGAGATACTTTTAGGTAATTTGCATATTCCTTCAGATAGTAAGCTCACAAGGGCATTGGTTATCTCTCTTTGGTGTCTTTAGTTACTCTTGATTTTGGTTCATCGCTATGGATTTTTCATTTTGACTTGCTTTATTGTCTATTATTTGTGCATTTCACTTGTCTTAGTCTTTAGGCAGATTTTTTCAGGCGCACGACCATAGACCTACATGACTTCCGGTCCGACGCAGATCACTGCAGGAGCCGCCCAGAAACGTAGGTATGCGCTTGCATTAGATGGAGCTCTTCCTGAGCAGCGCACCGCAGTGTGGGGAGTGTAAACTCCCCCATACATTCTTGTTGCCGGATGGCGTGATGCGATAAATTTACCGCACTGCAGCGCCCTAGTGTGAAAAAACCCTTAAAGTCATTATGAATATTTTTCTTGTTATGTTATTGTTGTAGATAGTATTTATAGAAGATGAAACAATGACAAGAGGAAAATGTATGAGTAAAGTTCTCTCCCTCTAAAGCAAATTAGTGTATGCTTTTTTGGGTGATTTACCGTCTTCTGGTATTTACGATTAGTGCAGTCCTTGGTGGTTATACTTCCTCGTGGCTCTCATTTTTTCCTGCAGCTCCATTTCTGTAGCCTGTCATTGTTTTTTTTCACACTAGTATTTATTAAAGTATTATAAACATGCATATGTTATTCAAACAGATGCAGAAAAAAGTAGCTTTAAATCCAGTCTGTTATATCAGTATGAGAGAACTAAAGTAACAAAGAGAGGTATAACCATTGCATATTATAAAATATACAGCAACCACATGTTTCATATGTGTAAGTGCAGGAATAATGTTGTATCTTTTGACTAATATTCCATGTGATTTTAATGCTTTCTCCAGAAACAATAAGTATTAGATGTGGTTATAACCGCTTATGTGGGCATTTTTTTGCCATCTTTAGATATTTTTAGGTAATTTGCATATTCCTTCAGATAGTAAGATCACAAGGGCATTGGTTATCTCTCTTTGGTGTCTTTAGTTACTCTTGATTTTGGTTCATCGCTATGAATTTGTCATTTTGACTTGTTTTATTGTCTATTATTTGTGCATTTCACTTGTCTTAGTCTTTAGGCAGGTTTTTTCAGGGGCACGACCATAGACCTACATGACTTCCGGTCCGACGCAGATCACTGCAGGAGCCGCCCAGAAACGTAGGTATGCGCTTGCGTTAAATGGAGCTCTTCCGGAGCAGCGCACCGCAGTGTGGGGAGTGTAAACTCCCCTATACATTCTTGTTGCCGGATGGCGTGATGAAACAATGACAAGAGGAAAATGTATGAGTAAAGTTCTTTCCCTCTAAAGCAAATTAGTGTATGCTTTTTTGGGTGTTTTACCGTCTTCTGGTATTTACGATTAGTGCAGTCCTTGGTGGTTATACTTCCTCGTGGCTCTCACTTTTTCCTGCAGCTCCATTTCTGTAGCCTGTCATTGTTTTTTTTCACACTAGTATTTATTAAAGTATTATAAACATGCATATGTTATTCAAACAGATGCAGAAAAAAGTAGCTTTAAATCCAGTCTGTTATATCAGTATGAGAGAACTAAAGTAACAAAGAGAGGTATAACCATTGCATATTATAAAATATACAGCAACCACATGTTTCATATGTGTAAGTGCAGGAATAATGTTGTATCTTTTGACTAATATTCCATGTGATTTTAATGCTTTCTCCAGAAACAATAAGTATTAGATGTGGTTATAACCGCTTATGTGGGCATTTTTTTGCCATCTGGAGATACTTTTAGGTAATTTGCATATTCCTTCAGATAGTAAGCTCACAAGGGCATTGGTTATCTCTCTTTGGTGTCTTTAGTTACTCTTGATTTTGGTTCATCGCTATGGATTTTTCATTTTGACTTGCTTTATTGTCTATTATTTGTGCATTTCACTTGTCTTAGTTTTTAGGCAGATTTTTTCAGGCGCACGACCATAGACCTACATGACTTCCGGTCCGACGCAGATCACTGCAGGAGCCGCCCAGAAACGTAGGTATGCGCTTGCATTAGATGGAGCTCTTCCTGAGCAGCGCACCGCAGTGTGGGGAGTGTAAACTCCCCCATACATTCTTGTTGCCGGATGGCGTGATGCGATAAATTTACCGCACTGCAGCGCCCTAGTGTGAAAAAACCCTTAAAGTCATTATGAATATATTTCTTGTTATGTTATTGTTGTAGATAGTATTTATAGAAGATGAAACAATGACAAGAGGAAAATGTATGAGTAAAGTTCTCTCCCTCTAAAGCAAATTAGTGTATGCTTTTTTGGGTGATTTACCGTCTTCTGGTATTTACGATTAGTGCAGTCCTTGGTGGTTATACTTCCTCGTGGCTCTCATTTTTTCCTGCAGCTCCATTTCTGTAGCCTGTCATTGTTTTTTTTCACACTAGTATTTATTAAAGTATTATAAACATGCATATGTTATTCAAACAGATGCAGAAAAAAGTAGCTTTAAATCCAGTCTGTTATATCAGTATGAGAGAACTAAAGTAACAAAGAGAGGTATAATCATTGCATATTATAAAATATACAGCAACCACATGTTTCATATGTGTAAGTGCAGGAATAATGTTGTATCTTTTGACTAATATTCCATGTGATTTTAATGCTTTCTCCAGAAACAATAAGTATTAGATGTGGTTATAACTGCTTATGTGGGCATTTTTTTGCCATCTGGAGATACTTTTAGGTAATTTGCATATTCCTTCAGATAGTAAGCTCACAAGGGCATTGGTTATCTCTCTTTGGTGTCTTTAGTTACTCTTGATTTTGGTTCATCGCTATGGATTTGTCATTTTGACTTGCTTTATTGTCTATTATTTGTGCATTTCACTTGTCTTAGTCTTTAGGCAGATTTTTTCAGGCGCACGACCATAGACCTACATGACTTCCGGTCCGACGCAGATCACTGCAGGAGCCGCCCAGAAACGTAGGTATGCGCTTGCATTAGATGGAGCTCTTCCTGAGCAGCGCACCGCAGTGTGGGGAGTGTAAACTCCCCCATACATTCTTGTTGCCGGATGGCGTGATGCGATAAATTTACCGCACTGCAGCGCCCTAGTGTGAAAAAACCCTTAAAGTCATTATGAATATATTTCTTGTTATGTTATTGTTGTAGATAGTATTTATAGAAGATGAAACAATGACAAGAGGAAAATGTATGAGTAAAGTTCTCTCCCTCTAAAGCAAATTAGTGTATGCTTTTTTGGGTGATTTACCGTCTTCTGGTATTTACGATTAGTGCAGTCCTTGGTGGTTATACTTCCTCGTGGCTCTCATTTTTTCCTGCAGCTCCATTTCTGTAGCCTGTCATTGTTTTTTTTCACACTAGTATTTATTAAAGTATTATAAACATGCATATGTT
This sequence comes from Hyperolius riggenbachi, assembly GCF_040937935.1. Taxonomy (NCBI): domain Eukaryota; kingdom Metazoa; phylum Chordata; class Amphibia; order Anura; family Hyperoliidae; genus Hyperolius; species Hyperolius riggenbachi. The sequence goes on from NC_090650.1 coordinate 298,540,848, forward strand.
ATTCAAACAGATGCAGAAAAAAGTAGCTTTAAATCCAGTCTGTTATATCAGTATGAGAGAACTAAAGTAACAAAGAGAGGTATAACCATTGCATATTATAAAATATACAGCAACCACATGTTTCATATGTGTAAGTGCAGGAATAATGTTGTATCTTTTGACTAATATTCCATGTGATTTTAATGCTTTCTCCAGAAACAATAAGTATTAGATGTGGTTATAACCGCTTATGTGGGCATTTTTTTGCCATCTTTAGATATTTTTAGGTAATTTGCATATTCCTTCAGATAGTAAGATCACAAGGGCATTGGTTATCTCTCTTTGGTGTCTTTAGTTACTCTTGATTTTGGTTCATCGCTATGAATTTGTCATTTTGACTTGTTTTATTGTCTATTATTTGTGCATTTCACTTGTCTTAGTCTTTAGGCAGGTTTTTTCAGGGGCACGACCATAGACCTACATGACTTCCGGTCCGACGCAGATCACTGCAGGAGCCGCCCAGAAACGTAGGTATGCGCTTGCGTTAAATGGAGCTCTTCCGGAGCAGCGCACCGCAGTGTGGGGAGTGTAAACTCCCCTATACATTCTTGTTGCCGGATGGCGTGATGAAACAATGACAAGAGGAAAATGTATGAGTAAAGTTCTTTCCCTCTAAAGCAAATTAGTGTATGCTTTTTTATGTGTTTTACCGTCTTCTGGTATTTACGATTAGTGCAGTCCTTGGTGGTTATACTTCCTCGTGGCTCTCACTTTTTCTTGCAGCTCCATTTCTGTAGCCTGTCATTGTTTTTTTTCACACTAGTATTTATTAAAGTATTATAAACATGCATATGTTATTCAAACAGATGCAGAAAAAAGTAGCTTTAAATCCAGTCTGTTATATCAGTATGAGAGAACTAAAGTAACAAAGAGAGGTATAACCATTGCATATTATAAAATATACAGCAACCACATGTTTCATATGTGTAAGTGCAGGAATAATGTTGTATCTTTTGACTAATATTCCATGTGATTTTAATGCTTTCTCCAGAAACAATAAGTATTAGATGTGGTTATAACCGCTTATGTGGGCATTTTTTTGCCATCTGGAGATACTTTTAGGTAATTTGCATATTCCTTCAGATAGTAAGCTCACAAGGGCATTGGTTATCTCTCTTTGGTGTCTTTAGTTACTCTTGATTTTGGTTCATCGCTATGGATTTGTCATTTTGACTTGCTTTATTGTCTATTATTTGTGCATTTCACTTGTCTTAGTCTTTAGGCAGATTTTTTCAGGCGCACGACCATAGACCTACATGACTTCCGGTCCGACGCAGATCACTGCAGGAGCCGCCCAGAAACGTAGGTATGCGCTTGCATTAGATGGAGCTCTTCCTGAGCAGCGCACCGCAGTGTGGGGAGTGTAAACTCCCCCATACATTCTTGTTGCCGGATGGCGTGATGCGATAAATTTACCGCACTGCAGCGCCCTAGTGTGAAAAAACCCTTAAAGTCATTATGAATATATTTCTTGTTATGTTATTGTTGTAGATAGTATTTATAGAAGATGAAACAATGACAAGAGGAAAATGTATGAGTAAAGTTCTTTCCCTCTAAAGCAAATTAGTGTATGCTTTTTTGGGTGTTTTACCGTCTTCTGGTATTTACGATTAGTGCAGTCCTTGGTGGTTATACTTCCTCGTGGCTCTCACTTTTTCTTGCAGCTCCATTTCTGTAGCCTGTCATTGTTTTTTTTCACACTAGTATTTATTAAAGTATTATAAACATGCATATGTTATTCAAACAGATGCCGAAAAAAGTAGCTTTAAATCCAGTCTGTTATATCAGTATGAGAGAACTAAAGTAACAAAGAGAGGTATAACCATTGCATATTATAAAATATACAGCAACCACATGTTTCATATGTGTAAGTGCAGGAATAATGTTGTATCTTTTGACTAATATTCCATGTGATTTTAATGCTTTCTCCAGAAACAATAAGTATTAGATGTGGTTATAACCGCTTATGTGGGCATTTTTTTGCCATCTTTAGATATTTTTAGGTAATTTGCATATTCCTTCAGATAGTAAGATCACAAGGGCATTGGTTATCTCTCTTTGGTGTCTTTAGTTACTCTTGATTTTGGTTCATCGCTATGGATTTGTCATTTTGACTTGCTTTATTGTCTATTATTTGTGCATTTCACTTGTCTTAGTCTTTAGGCAGATTTTTTCAGGCGCACGACCATAGACCTACATGATTTCCGGTCCGACGCAGATCACTGCAGGAGCCGCCCAGAAACGTAGGTATGCGCTTGCATTAGATGGAGCTCTTCCTGAGCAGCGCACCGCAGTGTGGGGAGTGTAAACTCCCCCATACATTCTTGTTGCCGGATGGCGTGATGCGATAAATTTACCGCACTGCAGCGCCCTAGTGTGAAAAAACCCTTAAAGTCATTATGAATATATTTCTTGTTATGTTATTGTTGTAGATAGTATTTATAGAAGATGAAACAATGACAAGAGGAAAATGTATGAGTAAAGTTCTCTCCCTCTAAAGCAAATTAGTGTATGCTTTTTTGGGTGATTTACCGTCTTCTGGTATTTACGATTAGTGCAGTCCTTGGTGGTTATACTTCCTCGTGGCTCTCATTTTTTCCTGCAGCTCCATTTCTGTAGCCTGTCATTGTTTTTTTTCACACTAGTATTTATCAAAGTATTATAAACATACATATGTTATTCAAACAGATGCAGAAAAAAGTAGCTTTAAATCCAGTCTGTTATATCAGTATGAGAGAACTAAAGTAACAAAGAGAGGTATAACCATTGCATATTATAAAATATACAGCAACCACATGTTTCATATGTGTAAGTGCAGGAATAATGTTGTATCTTTTGACTAATATTCCATGTGATTTTAATGCTTTCTCCAGAAACAATAAGTATTAGATGTGGTTATAACCGCTTATGTGGGCATTTTTTTGCCATCTTTAGATATTTTTAGGTAATTTGCATATTCCTTCAGATAGTAAGATCACAAGGGCATTGGTTATCTCTCTTTGGTGTCTTTAGTTACTCTTGATTTTGGTTCATCGCTATGAATTTGTCATTTTGGCTTGTTTTATTGTCTATTATTTGTGCATTTCACTTGTCTTAGTCTTTAGGCAGGTTTTTTCAGGGGCACGACCATAGACCTACATGACTTCCGGTCCGACGCAGATCACTGCAGGAGCCGCCCAGAAATGTAGGTATGTGCTTGCGTTAAATGGAGCTCTTCTGGAGCAGCGCACCGCAGTGTGGGAAGTGTAAACTCCCCCATACATTCTTGTTGCCGGATGGCGTGATGAAACAATGACAAGAGGAAAATGTATGAGTAAAGTTCTTTCCCTCTAAAGCAAATTAGTGTATGCTTTTTTGGGTGATTTACCGGCTTCTGGTATTTACGATTAGTGCAGTCCTTGGTGGTTATACTTTCTCGTGGCTCTCACTTTTTCCTGCAGCTCCATTTCTGTAGCCTGTCATTGATTTTTTTCACACTAGTATTTATTAGAGTATTATAAAAATACACATGTTATTCAAACAGGTGCAGAAAAAAGTATCTTTGAATCCAGTCTGGTATATCAGTATGAGAGAACTAAAGTAACAAAGAGAGGTATAACCATTGCATATTATAAAATATACAGCAACCACATGTTTCATATGTGTGAGTGCAGGAATAATTTTGTATCTTTTGACTAATATTCCATGTGATTTTAATGCTTTCTCCAAAAACAATAAGTATTAGATGTTGTTATAACCGCTTATGTGGGCATTTGTTTTGCCATCTGGAGATATTTTTAGGTAATTTGCATATTCCTTCAGATAGTAAGCTCACAAGGGCATTGGTTATCTCTCTTTGGTGTCTTTAGTTACTCTTGATTTTGGTTCATTGCTATGGATTTGTCATTTTGACTTGTTTTATTGTCTATTATTTGTGCATTTCACTTGTCTTAGTCTTTAGGCAGGTTTTTTCAGGGGCACGACCATAGACCTACATGACTTCCGGTCCGACGCAGATCACTGCAGGAGCCGCCCAGAAACGTAGGTATGCGCTTGCGTTAAATGGAGCTCTTCTGGAGCAGCGCACCGCAGTGTGGGGAGTGTAAACTCCCCTATACATTCTTGTTGCCGGATGGCGTGATGAAACAATGACAAGAGGAAAATGTATGAGTAAAGTTCTTTCCCTCTAAAGCAAATTAGTGTATGCTTTTTTGGGTGTTTTACCGTCTTCTGGTATTTACGATTAGTGCAGTCCTTGGTGGTTATACTTCCTCGTGGCTCTCACTTTTTCCTGCAGCTCCATTTCTGTAGCCTGTCATTGTTTTTTTTCACACTAGTATTTATTAAAGTATTATAAACATGCATATGTTATTCAAACAGGTGCAGAAAAAAGTATCTTTGAATCCAGTCTGTTATATCAGTATGAGAGAACTAAAGTAACAAAGAGAGGTATAACCATTGCATATTATAAAATATACAGCAACCACATGTTTCATATGTGTAAGTGCAGGAATAATTTTGTATCTTTTGACTAATATTCCATATGATTTTAATGCTTTCTCCAAAAACAATAAGTATTAGATGTTGTTATAACCGCTTATGTGGGCATTTGTTTTGCCATCTGGAGATATTTTTAGGTAATTTGCATATTCCTTCAGATAGTAAGCTCACAAGGGCATTGGTTATCTCTCTTTGGTGTCTTTAGTTACTCTTGATTTTGGTTCATCGCTATGGATTTGTCATTTTGACTTGCTTTATTGTCTATTATTTGTGCATTTCACTTGTCTTAGTCTTTAGGCAGGTTTTTTCAGGGGCACGACCATAGACCTACATGACTTCCGGTCCGACGCAGATCACTGCAGGAGCCGCCCAGAAATGTAGGTATGTGCTTGCGTTAAATGGAGCTCTTCTGGAGCAGCGCACCGCAGTGTGGGAAGTGTAAACTCCCCCATACATTCTTGTTGCCGGATGGCGTGATGAAACAATGACAAGAGGAAAATGTATGAGTAAAGTTCTTTCCCTCTAAAGCAAATTAGTGTATGCTTTTTTGGGTGATTTACCGGCTTCTGGTATTTACGATTAGTGCAGTCCTTGGTGGTTATACTTTCTCGTGGCTCTCACTTTTTCCTGCAGCTCCATTTCTGTAGCCTGTCATTGATTTTTTTCACACTAGTATTTATTAGAGTATTATAAAAATACACATGTTATTCAAACAGGTGCAGAAAAAAGTATCTTTGAATCCAGTCTGGTATATCAGTATGAGAGAACTAAAGTAACAAAGAGAGGTATAACCATTGCATATTATAAAATATACAGCAACCACATGTTTCATATGTGTGAGTGCAGGAATAATTTTGTATCTTTTGACTAATATTCCATGTGATTTTAATGCTTTCTCCAAAAACAATAAGTATTAGATGTTGTTATAACCGCTTATGTGGGCATTTGTTTTGCCATCTGGAGATATTTTTAGGTAATTTGCATATTCCTTCAGATAGTAAGCTCACAAGGGCATTGGTTATCTCTCTTTGGTGTCTTTAGTTACTCTTGATTTTGGTTCATTGCTATGGATTTGTCATTTTGACTTGTTTTATTGTCTATTATTTGTGCATTTCACTTGTCTTAGTCTTTAGGCAGGTTTTTTCAGGGGCACGACCATAGACCTACATGACTTCCGGTCCGACGCAGATCACTGCAGGAGCCGCCCAGAAACGTAGGTATGCGCTTGCGTTAAATGGAGCTCTTCTGGAGCAGCGCACCGCAGTGTGGGGAGTGTAAACTCCCCTATACATTCTTGTTGCCGGATGGCGTGATGAAACAATGACAAGAGGAAAATGTATGAGTAAAGTTCTTTCCCTCTAAAGCAAATTAGTGTATGCTTTTTTGGGTGTTTTACCGTCTTCTGGTATTTACGATTAGTGCAGTCCTTGGTGGTTATACTTCCTCGTGGCTCTCACTTTTTCCTGCAGCTCCATTTCTGTAGCCTGTCATTGTTTTTTTTCACACTAGTATTTATTAAAGTATTATAAACATGCATATGTTATTCAAACAGATGCAGAAAAAAGTAGCTTTAAATCCAGTCTGTTATATCAGTATGAGAGAACTAAAGTAACAAAGAGAGGTATAACCATTGCATATTATAAAATATACAGCAACCACATGTTTCATATGTGTAAGTGCAGGAATAATGTTGTATCTTTTGACTAATATTCCATGTGATTTTAATGCTTTCTCCAGAAACAATAAGTATTAGATGTGGTTATAACCGCTTATGTGGGCATTTTTTTGCCATCTGGAGATACTTTTAGGTAATTTGCATATTCCTTCAGATAGTAAGCTCACAAGGGCATTGGTTATCTCTCTTTGGTGTCTTTAGTTACTCTTGATTTTGGTTCATCGCTATGGATTTGTCATTTTGACTTGCTTTATTGTCTATTATTTGTGCATTTCACTTGTCTTAGTCTTTAGGCAGATTTTTTCAGGCGCACGACCATAGACCTACATGACTTCCGGTCCGACGCAGATCACTGCAGGAGCCGCCCAGAAACGTAGGTATGCGCTTGCATTAGATGGAGCTCTTCCTGAGCAGCGCACCGCAGTGTGGGGAGTGTAAACTCCCCCATACATTCTTGTTGCCGGATGGCGTGATGCGATAAATTTACCGCACTGCAGCGCCCTAGTGTGAAAAAACCCTTAAAGTCATTATGAATATATTTCTTGTTATGTTATTGTTGTAGATAGTATTTATAGAAGATGAAACAATGACAAGAGGAAAATGTATGAGTAAAGTTCTCTCCCTCTAAAGCAAATTAGTGTATGCTTTTTTGGGTGATTTACCGTCTTCTGGTATTTACGATTAGTGCAGTCCTTGGTGGTTATACTTCCTCGTGGCTCTCACTTTTTCCTGCAGCTCCATTTCTGTAGCCTGTCATTGTTTTTTTTCACACTAGTATTTATCAAAGTATTATAAACATACATATGTTATTCAAACAGATGCAGCAAAAAGTAGCTTTAAATCCAGTCTGTTATATCAGTATGAGAGAACTAAAGTAACAAAGAGAGGTATAACCATTGCATATTATAAAATATACAGCAACCACATGTTTCATATGTGTAAGTGCAGGAATAATGTTGTATCTTTTGACTAATATTCCATGTGATTTTAATGCTTTCTCCAGAAACAATAAGTATTAGATGTGGTTATAACCGCTTATGTGGGCATTTTTTTGCCATCTTTAGATATTTTTAGGTAATTTGCATATTCCTTCAGATAGTAAGATCACAAGGGCATTGGTTATCTCTCTTTGGTGTCTTTAGTTACTCTTGATTTTGGTTCATCGCTATGAATTTGTCATTTTGACTTGTTTTATTGTCTATTATTTGTGCATTTCACTTGTCTTAGTCTTTAGGCAGGTTTTTTCAGGGGCACGACCATAGACCTACATGACTTCCGGTCCGACGCAGATCACTGCAGGAGCCGCCCAGAAACGTAGGTATGCGCTTGCGTTAAATGGAGCTCTTCCGGAGCAGCGCACCGCAGTGTGGGGAGTGTAAACTCCCCTATACATTCTTGTTGCCGGATGGCGTGATGAAACAATGACAAGAGGAAAATGTATGAGTAAAGTTCTTTCCCTCTAAAGCAAATTAGTGTATGCTTTTTTGGGTGTTTTACCGTCTTCTGGTATTTACGATTAGTGCAGTCCTTGGTGGTTATACTTCCTCGTGGCTCTCACTTTTTCCTGCAGCTCCATTTCTGTAGCCTGTCATTGTTTTTTTCACACTAGTATTTATTAAAGTATTATAAACATGCATATGTTATTCAAACAGATGCAGAAAAAAGTAGCTTTAAATCCAGTCTGTTATATCAGTATGAGAGAACTAAAGTAACAAAGAGAGGTATAACCATTGCATATTATAAAATATACAGCAACCACATGTTTCATATGTGTAAGTGCAGGAATAATGTTGTATCTTTTGACTAATATTCCATGTGATTTTAATGCTTTCTCCAGAAACAATAAGTATTAGATGTGGTTATAACCGCTTATGTGGGCATTTTTTTGCCATCTTTAGATATTTTTAGGTAATTTGCATATTCCTTCAGATAGTAAGCTCACAAGGGCATTGGTTATCTCTCTTTGGTGTCTTTAGTTACTCTTGATTTTGGTTCATCGCTATGGATTTGTCATTTTGACTTGCTTTATTGTCTATTATTTGTGCATTTCACTTGTCTTAGTCTTTAGGCAGATTTTTTCAGGCGCACGACCATAGACCTACATGACTTCCGGTCCGACGCAGATCACTGCAGGAGCCGCCCAGAAACGTAGGTATGCGCTTGCATTAGATGGAGCTCTTCCTGAGCAGCGCACCGCAGTGTGGGGAGTGTAAACTCCCCCATACATTCTTGTTGCCGGATGGCGTGATGCGATAAATTTACCGCACTGCAGCGCCCTAGTGTGAAAAAACCCTTAAAGTCATTATGAATATATTTCTTGTTATGTTATTGTTGTAGATAGTATTTATAGAAGATGAAACAATGACAAGAGGAAAATGTATGAGTAAAGTTCTCTCCCTCTAAAGCAAATTAGTGTATGCTTTTTTGGGTGATTTACCGTCTTCTGGTATTTACGATTAGTGCAGTCCTTGGTGGTTATACTTCCTCGTGGCTCTCATTTTTTCCTGCAGCTCCATTTCTGTAGCCTGTCATTGTTTTTTTTCACACTAGTATTTATCAAAGTATTATAAACATACATATGTTATTCAAACAGATGCAGAAAAAAGTAGCTTTAAATCCAGTCTGTTATATCAGTATGAGAGAACTAAAGTAACAAAGAGAGGTATAACCATTGCATATTATAAAATATACAGCAACCACATGTTTCATATGTGTAAGTGCAGGAATAATGTTGTATCTTTTGACTAATATTCCATGTGATTTTAATGCTTTCTCCAGAAACAATAAGTATTAGATGTGGTTATAACCGCTTATGTGGGCATTTTTTTGCCATCTTTAGATATTTTTAGGTAATTTGCATATTCCTTCAGATAGTAAGATCACAAGGGCATTGGTTATCTCTCTTTGGTGTCTTTAGTTACTCTTGATTTTGGTTCATCGCTATGAATTTGTCATTTTGACTTGTTTTATTGTCTATTATTTGTGCATTTCACTTGTCTTAGTCTTTAGGCAGGTTTTTTCAGGGGCACGACCATAGACCTACATGACTTCCGGTCCGACGCAGATCACTGCAGGAGCCGCCCAGAAACGTAGGTATGCGCTTGCGTTAAATGGAGCTCTTCCGGAGCAGCGCACCGCAGTGTGGGGAGTGTAAACTCCCCTATACATTCTTGTTGCCGGATGGCGTGATGAAACAATGACAAGAGGAAAATGTATGAGTAAAGTTCTTTCCCTCTAAAGCAAATTAGTGTATGCTTTTTTGGGTGTTTTACCGTCTTCTGGTATTTACGATTAGTGCAGTCCTTGGTGGTTATACTTCCTCGTGGCTCTCACTTTTTCCTGCAGCTCCATTTCTGTAGCCTGTCATTGTTTTTTTTCACACTAGTATTTATTAAAGTATTATAAACATGCATATGTTATTCAAACAGATGCAGAAAAAAGTAGCTTTAAATCCAGTCTGTTATATCAGTGTGAGAGAACTAAAGTAACAAAGAGAGGTATAACCATTGCATATTATAAAATATACAGCAACCACATGTTTCATATGTGTAAGTGCAGGAATAATGTTGTATCTTTTGACTAATATTCCATGTGATTTTAATGCTTTCTCCAGAAACAATAAGTATTAGATGTGGTTATAACCGCTTATGTGGGCATTTTTTTGCCATCTGGAGATACTTTTAGGTAATTTGCATATTCCTTCAGATAGTAAGCTCACAAGGGCATTGGTTATCTCTCTTTGGTGTCTTTAGTTACTCTTGATTTTGGTTCATCGCTATGGATTTGTCATTTTGACTTGCTTTATTGTCTATTATTTGTGCATTTCACTTGTCTTAGTCTTTAGGCAGATTTTTTCAGGCGCACGACCATAGACCTACATGACTTCCGGTCCGACGCAGATCACTGCAGGAGCCGCCCAGAAACGTAGGTATGCGCTTGCATTAGATGGAGCTCTTCCTGAGCAGCGCACCGCAGTGTGGGGAGTGTAAACTCCCCCATACATTCTTGTTGCCGGATGGCGTGATGCGATAAATTTACCGCACTGCAGCGCCCTAGTGTGAAAAAACCCTTAAAGTCATTATGAATATATTTCTTGTTATGTTATTGTTGTAGATAGTATTTATAGAAGATGAAACAATGACAAGAGGAAAATGTATGAGTAAAGTTCTCTCCCTCTAAAGCAAATTAGTGTATGCTTTTTTGGGTGATTTACCGTCTTCTGGTATTTACGATTAGTGCAGTCCTTGGTGGTTATACTTCCTCGTGGCTCTCATTTTTTCCTGCAGCTCCATTTCTGTAGCCTGTCATTGTTTTTTTTCACACTAGTATTTATTAAAGTATTATAAACATGCATATGTTATTCAAACAGATGCAGAAAAAAGTAGCTTTAAATCCAGTCTGTTATATCAGTATGAGAGAACTAAAGTAACAAAGAGAGGTATAACCATTGCATATTATAAAATATACAGCAACCACATGTTTCATATGTGTAAGTGCAGGAATAATGTTGTATCTTTTGACTAATATTCCATGTGATTTTAATGCTTTCTCCAGAAACAATAAGTATTAGATGTGGTTATAACCGCTTATGTGGGCATTTTTTTGCCATCTTTAGATATTTTTAGGTAATTTGCATATTCCTTCAGATAGTAAGATCACAAGGGCATTGGTTATCTCTCTTTGGTGTCTTTAGTTACTCTTGATTTTGGTTCATCGCTATGGATTTGTCATTTTGACTTGCTTTATTGTCTATTATTTGTGCATTTCACTTGTCTTAGTCTTTAGGCAGATTTTTTCAGGCGCACGACCATAGACCTACATGACTTCCGGTCCGACGCAGATCACTGCAGGAGCCGCCCAGAAACGTAGGTATGCGCTTGCATTAGATGGAGCTCTTCCTGAGCAGCGCACCGCAGTGTGGGGAGTGTAAACTCCCCCATACATTCTTGTTGCCGGATGGCGTGATGCGATAAATTTACCGCACTGCAGCGCCCTAGTGTGAAAAAACCCTTAAAGTCATTATGAATATATTTCTTGTTATGTTATTGTTGTAGATAGTATTTATAGAAGATGAAACAATGACAAGAGGAAAATGTATGAGTAAAGTTCTTTCCCTCTAAAGCAAATTAGTGTATGCTTTTTTGGGTGTTTTACCGTCTTCTGGTATTTACGATTAGTGCAGTCCTTGGTGGTTATACTTCCTCGTGGCTCTCACTTTTTCTTGCAGCTCCATTTCTGTAGCCTGTCATTGTTTTTTTTCACACTAGTATTTATTAAAGTATTATAAACATGCATATGTTATTCAAACAGATGCAGAAAAAAGTAGCTTTAAATCCAGTCTGTTATATCAGTATGAGAGAACTAAAGTAACAAAGAGAGGTATAACCATTGCATATTATAAAATATACAGCAACCACATGTTTCATATGTGTAAGTGCAGGAATAATGTTGTATCTTTTGACTAATATTCCATGTGATTTTAATGCTTTCTCCAGAAACAATAAGTATTAGATGTGGTTATAACCGCTTATGTAGGCATTTTTTTGCCATCTTTAGATATTTTTAGGTAATTTGCATATTCCTTCAGATAGTAAGCTCACAAGGGCATTGGTTATCTCTCTTTGGTGTCTTTAGTTACTCTTGATTTTGGTTCATCGCTATGGATTTGTCATTTTGACTTGCTTTATTGTCTATTATTTGTGCATTTCACTTGTCTTAGTCTTTAGGCAGATTTTTTCAGGCGCACGACCATAGACCTACATGATTTCCGGTCCGACGCAGATCACTGCAGGAGCCGCCCAGAAACGTAGGTATGCGCTTGCATTAGATGGAGCTCTTCCTGAGCAGCGCACCGCAGTGTGGGGAGTGTAAACTCCCCCATACATTCTTGTTGCCGGATGGCGTGATGCGATAAATTTACCGCACTGCAGCGCCCTAGTGTGAAAAAACCCTTAAAGTCATTATGAATATATTTCTTGTTATGTTATTGTTGTAGATAGTATTTATAGAAGATGAAACAATGACAAGAGGAAAATGTATGAGTAAAGTTCTCTCCCTCTAAAGCAAATTAGTGTATGCTTTTTTGGGTGATTTACCGTCTTCTGGTATTTACGATTAGTGCAGTCCTTGGTGGTTATACTTCCTCGTGGCTCTCATTTTTTCCTGCAGCTCCATTTCTGTAGCCTGTCATTGTTTTTTTTCACACTAGTATTTATCAAAGTATTATAAACATACATATGTTATTCAAACAGATGCAGAAAAAAGTAGCTTTAAATCCAGTCTGTTATATCAGTATGAGAGAACTAAAGTAACAAAGAGAGGTATAACCATTGCATATTATAAAATATACAGCAACCACATGTTTCATATGTGTAAGTGCAGGAATAATGTTGTATCTTTTGACTAATATTCCATGTGATTTTAATGCTTTCTCCAGAAACAATAAGTATTAGATGTGGTTATAACCGCTTATGTGGGCATTTTTTTGCCATCTTTAGATATTTTTAGGTAATTTGCATATTCCTTCAGATAGTAAGATCACAAGGGCATTGGTTATCTCTCTTTGGTGTCTTTAGTTACTCTTGATTTTGGTTCATCGCTATGAATTTGTCATTTTGACTTGTTTTATTGTCTATTATTTGTGCATTTCACTTGTCTTAGTCTTTAGGCAGGTTTTTTCAGGGGCACGACCATAGACCTACATGACTTCCGGTCCGACGCAGATCACTGCAGGAGCCGCCCAGAAACGTAGGTATGCGCTTGCGTTAAATGGAGCTCTTCCGGAGCAGCGCACCGCAGTGTGGGGAGTGTAAACTCCCCTATACATTCTTGTTGCCGGATGGCGTGATGAAACAATGACAAGAGGAAAATGTATGAGTAAAGTTCTTTCCCTCTAAAGCAAATTAGTGTATGCTTTTTTGGGTGTTTTACCGTCTTCTGGTATTTACGATTAGTGCAGTCCTTGGTGGTTATACTTCCTCGTGGCTCTCATTTTTTCCTGCAGCTCCATTTCTGTAGCCTGTCATTGTTTTTTTTCACACTAGTATTTATTAAAGTATTATAAACATGCATATGTTATTCAAACAGATGCAGAAAAAAGTAGCTTTAAATCCAGTCTGTTATATCAGTGTGAGAGAACTAAAGTAACAAAGAGAGGTATAACCATTGCATATTATAAAATATACAGCAACCACATGTTTCATATGTGTAAGTGCAGGAATAATGTTGTATCTTTTGACTAATATTCCATGTGATTTTAATGCTTTCTCCAGAAACAATAAGTATTAGATGTGGTTATAACCGCTTATGTGGGCATTTTTTTGCCATCTGGAGATACTTTTAGGTAATTTGCATATTCCTTCAGATAGTAAGCTCACAAGGGCATTGGTTATCTCTCTTTGGTGTCTTTAGTTACTCTTGATTTTGGTTCATCGCTATGGATTTTTCATTTTGACTTGCTTTATTGTCTATTATTTGTGCATTTCACTTGTCTTAGTCTTTAGGCAGATTTTTTCAGGCGCACGACCATAGACCTACATGACTTCCGGTCCGACGCAGATCACTGCAGGAGCCGCCCAGAAACGTAGGTATGCGCTTGCATTAGATGGAGCTCTTCCTGAGCAGCGCACCGCAGTGTGGGGAGTGTAAACTCCCCCATACATTCTTGTTGCCGGATGGCGTGATGCGATAAATTTACCGCACTGCAGCGCCCTAGTGTGAAAAAACCCTTAAAGTCATTATGAATATATTTCTTGTTATGTTATTGTTGTAGATAGTATTTATAGAAGATGAAACAATGACAAGAGGAAAATGTATGAGTAAAGTTCTCTCCCTCTAAAGCAAATTAGTGTATGCTTTTTTGGGTGATTTACCGTCTTCTGGTATTTACGATTAGTGCAGTCCTTGGTGGTTATACTTCCTCGTGGCTCTCATTTTTTCCTGCAGCTCCATTTCTGTAGCCTGTCATTGTTTTTTTTCACACTAGTATTTATTAAAGTATTATAAACATGCATATGTTATTCAAACAGATGCAGAAAAAAGTAGCTTTAAATCCAGTCTGTTATATCAGTATGAGAGAACTAAAGTAACAAAGAGAGGTATAACCATTGCATATTATAAAATATACAGCAACCACATGTTTCATATGTGTAAGTGCAGGAATAATGTTGTATCTTTTGACTAATATTCCATGTGATTTTAATGCTTTCTCCAGAAACAATAAGTATTAGATGTGGTTATAACCGCTTATGTGGGCATTTTTTTGCCATCTTTAGATATTTTTAGGTAATTTGCATATTCCTTCAGATAGTAAGATCACAAGGGCATTGGTTATCTCTCTTTGGTGTCTTTAGTTACTCTTGATTTTGGTTCATCGCTATGAATTTGTCATTTTGACTTGTTTTATTGTCTATTATTTGTGCATTTCACTTGTCTTAGTCTTTAGGCAGTTTTTTTCAGGGGCACGACCATAGACCTACATGACTTCCGGTCCGACGCAGATCACTGCAGGAGCCGCCCAGAAACGTAGGTATGCGCTTGCGTTAAATGGAGCTCTTCCGGAGCAGCGCACCGCAGTGTGGGGAGTGTAAACTCCCCTATACATTCTTGTTGCCGGATGGCGTGATGAAACAATGACAAGAGGAAAATGTATGAGTAAAGTTCTTTCCCTCTAAAGCAAATTAGTGTATGCTTTTTTGGGTGTTTTACCGTCTTCTGGTATTTACGATTAGTGCAGTCCTTGGTGGTTATACTTCCTCGTGGCTCTCACTTTTTCTTGCAGCTCCATTTCTGTAGCCTGTCATTGTTTTTTTTCACACTAGTATTTATTAAAGTATTATAAACATGCATATGTTATTCAAACAGATGCAGAAAAAAGTAGCTTTAAATCCAGTCTGTTATATCAGTATGAGAGAACTAAAGTAACAAAGAGAGGTATAACCATTGCATATTATAAAATATACAGCAACCACATGTTTCATATGTGTAAGTGCAGGAATAATGTTGTATCTTTTGACTAATATTCCATGTGATTTTAATGCTTTCTCCAGAAACAATAAGTATTAGATGTGGTTATAACCGCTTATGTGGGCATTTTTTTGCCATCTGGAGATACTTTTAGGTAATTTGCATATTCCTTCAGATAGTAAGCTCACAAGGGCATTGGTTATCTCTCTTTGGTGTCTTTAGTTACTCTTGATTTTGGTTCATCGCTATGGATTTGTCATTTTGACTTGCTTTATTGTCTATTATTTGTGCATTTCACTTGTCTTAGTCTTTAGGCAGATTTTTTCAGGCGCACGACCATAGACCTACATGACTTCCGGTCCGACGCAGATCACTGCAGGAGCCGCCCAGAAACGTAGGTATGCGCTTGCATTAGATGGAGCTCTTCCTGAGCAGCGCACCGCAGTGTGGGGAGTGTAAACTCCCCCATACATTCTTGTTGCCGGATGGCGTGATGCGATAAATTTACCGCACTGCAGCGCCCTAGTGTGAAAAAACCCTTAAAGTCATTATGAATATATTTCTTGTTATGTTATTGTTGTAGATAGTATTTATAGAAGATGAAACAATGACAAGAGGAAAATGTATGAGTAAAGTTCTCTCCCTCTAAAGCAAATTAGTGTATGCTTTTTTGGGTGATTTACCGTCTTCTGGTATTTACGATTAGTGCAGTCCTTGGTGGTTATACTTCCTCGTGGCTCTCATTTTTTCCTGCAGCTCCATTTCTGTAGCCTGTCATTGTTTTTTTTCACACTAGTATTTATTAAAGTATTATAAACATGCATATGTTATTCAAACAGATGCAGAAAAAAGTAGCTTTAAATCCAGTCTGTTATATCAGTATGAGAGAACTAAAATAACAAAGAGAGGTATAACCATTGCATATTATAAAATATACAGCAACCACATGTTTCATATGTGTAAGTGCAGGAATAATGTTGTATCTTTTGACTAATATTCCATGTGATTTTAATGCTTTCTCCAGAAACAATAAGTATTAGATGTGGTTATAACCGCTTATGTGGGCATTTTTTTGCCATCTTTAGATATTTTTAGGTAATTTGCATATTCCTTCAGATAGTAAGATCACAAGGGCATTGGTTATCTCTCTTTGGTGTCTTTAGTTACTCTTGATTTTGGTTCATCGCTATGAATTTGTCATTTTGACTTGTTTTATTGTCTATTATTTGTGCATTTCACTTGTCTTAGTCTTTAGGCAGGTTTTTTCAGGGGCACGACCATAGACCTACATGACTTCCGGTCCGACGCAGATCACTGCAGGAGCCGCCCAGAAACGTAAGTATGCGCTTGCGTTAAATGGAGCTCTTCCGGAGCAGCGCACCGCAGTGTGGGGAGTGTAAACTTCCCTATACATTCTTGTTGCCGGATGGCGTGATGAAACAATGACAAGAGGAAAATGTATGAGTAAAGTTCTTTCCCTCTAAAGCAAATTAGTGTATGCTTTTTTGGGTGTTTTACCGTCTTCTGGTATTTACGATTAGTGCAGTCCTTGGTGGTTATACTTCCTCGTGGCTCTCACTTTTTCCTGCAGCTCCATTTCTGTAGCCTGTCATTGTTTTTTTTCACACTAGTATTTATTAAAGTATTATAAACATGCATATGTTATTCAAACAGATGCAGAAAAAAGTAGCTTTAAATCCAGTCTGTTATATCAGTATGAGAGAACTAAAGTAACAAAGAGAGGTATAACCATTGCATATTATAAAATATACAGCAACCACATGTTTCATATGTGTAAGTGCAGGAATAATGTTGTATCTTTTGACTAATATTCCATGTGATTTTAATGCTTTCTCCAGAAACAATAAGTATTAGATGTGGTTATAACCGCTTATGTGGGCATTTTTTTGCCATCTGGAGATACTTTTAGGTAATTTGCATATTCCTTCAGATAGTAAGCTCACAAGGGCATTGGTTATCTCTCTTTGGTGTCTTTAGTTACTCTTGATTTTGGTTCATCGCTATGGATTTGTCATTTTGACTTGCTTTATTGTCTATTATTTGTGCATTTCACTTGTCTTAGTCTTTAGGCAGATTTTTTCAGGCGCACGACCATAGACCTACATGACTTCCGGTCCGACGCAGATCACTGCAGGAGCCGCCCAGAAACGTAGGTATGCGCTTGCATTAGATGGAGCTCTTCCTGAGCAGCGCACCGCAGTGTGGGGAGTGTAAACTCCCCCATACATTCTTGTTGCCGGATGGCGTGATGCGATAAATTTACCGCACTGCAGCGCCCTAGTGTGAAAAAACCCTTAAAGTCATTATGAATATATTTCTTGTTATGTTATTGTTGTAGATAGTATTTATAGAAGATGAAACAATGACAAGAGGAAAATGTATGAGTAAAGTTCTCTCCCTCTAAAGCAAATTAGTGTATGCTTTTTTGGGTGATTTACCGTCTTCTGGTATTTACGATTAGTGCAGTCCTTGGTGGTTATACTTCCTCGTGGCTCTCACTTTTTCCTGCAGCTCCATTTCTGTAGCCTGTCATTGTTTTTTTTCACACTAGTATTTATTAAAGTATTATAAACATGCATATGTTATTCAAACAGATGCAGAAAAAAGTAGCTTTAAATCCAGTCTGTTATATCAGTATGAGAGAACTAAAGTAACAAAGAGAGGTATAACCATTGCATATTATAAAATATACAGCAACCACATGTTTCATATGTGTAAGTGCAGGAATAATGTTGTATCTTTTGACTAATATTCCATGTGATTTTAATGCTTTCTCCAGAAACAATAAGTATTAGATGTGGTTATAACCGCTTATGTGGGCATTTTTTTGCCATCTTTAAGATATTTTTAGGTAATTTGCATATTCCTTCAGATAGTAAGCTCACAAGGGCATTGATTATCTCTCTTTGGTGTCTTTAGTTACTCTTGATTTTGGTTCATCGCTATGGATTTGTCATTTTGACTTGCTTTATTGTCTATTATTTGTGCATTTCACTTGTCTTAGTCTTTAGGCAGATTTTTTCAGGCGCACGACCATAGACCTACATGACTTCCGGTCCGACGCAGATCACTGCAGGAGCCGCCCAGAAACGTAGGTATGCGCTTGCATTAGATGGAGCTCTTCCTGAGCAGCGCACCGCAGTGTGGGGAGTGTAAACTCCCCCATACATTCTTGTTGCCGGATGGCGTGATGCGATAAATTTACCGCACTGCAGCGCCCTAGTGTGAAAAAACCCTTAAAGTCATTATGAATATATTTCTTGTTATGTTATTGTTGTAGATAGTATTTATAGAAGATGAAACAATGACAAGAGGAAAATGTATGAGTAAAGTTCTCTCCCTCTAAAGCAAATTAGTGTATGCTTTTTTGGGTGATTTACCGTCTTCTGGTATTTACGATTAGTGCAGTCCTTGGTGGTTATACTTCCTCGTGGCTCTCATTTTTTCCTGCAGCTCCATTTCTGTAGCCTGTCATTGTTTTTTTTCACACTAGTATTTATCAAAGTATTATAAACATACATATGTTATTCAAACAGATGCAGAAAAAAGTAGCTTTAAATCCAGTCTGTTATATCAGTATGAGAGAACTAAAGTAACAAAGAGAGGTATAACCATTGCATATTATAAAATATACAGCAACCACATGTTTCATATGTGTAAGTGCAGGAATAATGTTGTATCTTTTGACTAATATTCCATGTGATTTTAATGCTTTCTCCAGAAACAATAAGTATTAGATGTGGTTATAACCGCTTATGTGGGCATTTTTTTGCCATCTTTAGATATTTTTAGGTAATTTGCATATTCCTTCAGATAGTAAGATCACAAGGGCATTGGTTATCTCTCTTTGGTGTCTTTAGTTACTCTTGATTTTGGTTCATCGCTATGAATTTGTCATTTTGACTTGTTTTATTGTCTATTATTTGTGCATTTCACTTGTCTTAGTCTTTAGGCAGGTTTTTTCAGGGGCACGACCATAGACCTACATGACTTCCGGTCCGACGCAGATCACTGCAGGAGCCGCCCAGAAACGTAGGTATGCGCTTGCGTTAAATGGAGCTCTTCCGGAGCAGCGCACCGCAGTGTGGGGAGTGTAAACTCCCCTATACATTCTTGTTGCCGGATGGCGTGATGAAACAATGACAAGAGGAAAATGTATGAGTAAAGTTCTTTCCCTCTAAAGCAAATTAGTGTATGCTTTTTTGGGTGTTTTACCGTCTTCTGGTATTTACGATTAGTGCAGTCCTTGGTGGTTATACTTCCTCGTGGCTCTCACTTTTTCCTGCAGCTCCATTTCTGTAGCCTGTCATTGTTTTTTTTCACACTAGTATTTATTAAAGTATTATAAACATGCATATGTTATTCAAACAGATGCAGAAAAAAGTAGCTTTAAATCCAGTCTGTTATATCAGTGTGAGAGAACTAAAGTAACAAAGAGAGGTATAACCATTGCATATTATAAAATATACAGCAACCACATGTTTCATATGTGTAAGTGCAGGAATAATGTTGTATCTTTTGACTAATATTCCATGTGATTTTAATGCTTTCTCCAGAAACAATAAGTATTAGATGTGGTTATAACCGCTTATGTGGGCATTTTTTTGCCATCTGGAGATACTTTTAGGTAATTTGCATATTCCTTCAGATAGTAAGCTCACAAGGGCATTGGTTATCTCTCTTTGGTGTCTTTAGTTACTCTTGATTTTGGTTCATCGCTATGGATTTTTCATTTTGACTTGCTTTATTGTCTATTATTTGTGCATTTCACTTGTCTTAGTCTTTCGGCAGATTTTTTCAGGCGCACGACCATAGACCTACATGACTTCCGGTCCGACGCAGATCACTGCAGGAGCCGCCCAGAAACGTAGGTATGCGCTTGCATTAGATGGAGCTCTTCCTGAGCAGCGCACCGCAGTGTGGGGAGTGTAAACTCCCCCATACATTCTTGTTGCCGGATGGCGTGATGCGATAAATTTACCGCACTGCAGCGCCCTAGTGTGAAAAAACCCTTAAAGTCATTATGAATATATTTCTTGTTATGTTATTGTTGTAGATAGTATTTATAGAAGATGAAACAATGACAAGAGGAAAATGTATGAGTAAAGTTCTCTCCCTCTAAAGCAAATTAGTGTATGCTTTTTTGGGTGATTTACCGTCTTCTGGTATTTACGATTAGTGCAGTCCTTGGTGGTTATACTTCCTCGTGGCTCTCATTTTTTCCTGCAGCTCCATTTCTGTAGCCTGTCATTGTTTTTTTTCACACTAGTATTTATTAAAGTATTATAAACATGCATATGTTATTCAAACAGATGCAGAAAAAAGTAGCTTTAAATCCAGTCTGTTATATCAGTATGAGAGAACTAAAGTAACAAAGAGAGGTATAACCATTGCATATTATAAAATATACAGCAACCACATGTTTCATATGTGTAAGTGCAGGAATAATGTTGTATCTTTTGACTAATATTCCATGTGATTTTAATGCTTTCTCCAGAAACAATAAGTATTAGATGTGGTTATAACCGCTTATGTGGGCATTTTTTTGCCATCTTTAGATATTTTTAGGTAATTTGCATATTCCTTCAGATAGTAAGATCACAAGGGCATTGGTTATCTCTCTTTGGTGTCTTTAGTTACTCTTGATTTTGGTTCATCGCTATGAATTTGTCATTTTGACTTGTTTTATTGTCTATTATTTGTGCATTTCACTTGTCTTAGTCTTTAGGCAGGTTTTTTCAGGGGCACGACCATAGACCTACATGACTTCCGGTCCGACGCAGATCACTGCAGGAGCCGCCCAGAAACGTAGGTATGCGCTTGCGTTAAATGGAGCTCTTCCGGAGCAGCGCACCGCAGTGTGGGGAGTGTAAACTCCCCTATACATTCTTGTTGCCGGATGGCGTGATGAAACAATGACAAGAGGAAAATGTATGAGTAAAGTTCTTTCCCTCTAAAGCAAATTAGTGTATGCTTTTTTGGGTGTTTTACCGTCTTCTGGTATTTACGATTAGTGCAGTCCTTGGTGGTTATACTTCCTCGTGGCTCTCACTTTTTCTTGCAGCTCCATTTCTGTAGCCTGTCATTGTTTTTTTTCACACTAGTATTTATTAAAGTATTATAAACATGCATATGTTATTCAAACAGATGCAGAAAAAAGTAGCTTTAAATCCAGTCTGTTATATCAGTATGAGAGAACTAAAGTAACAAAGAGAGGTATAACCATTGCATATTATAAAATATACAGCAACCACATGTTTCATATGTGTAAGTGCAGGAATAATGTTGTATCTTTTGACTAATATTCCATGTGATTTTAATGCTTTCTCCAGAAACAATAAGTATTAGATGTGGTTATAACCGCTTATGTGGGCATTTTTTTGCCATCTGGAGATACTTTTAGGTAATTTGCATATTCCTTCAGATAGTAAGCTCACAAGGGCATTGGTTATCTCTCTTTGGTGTCTTTAGTTACTCTTGATTTTGGTTCATCGCTATGGATTTGTCATTTTGACTTGCTTTATTGTCTATTATTTGTGCATTTCACTTGTCTTAGTCTTTAGGCAGATTTTTTCAGGCGCACGACCATAGACCTACATGACTTCCGGTCCGACGCAGATCACTGCAGGAGCCGCCCAGAAACGTAGGTATGCGCTTGCATTAGATGGAGCTCTTCCTGAGCAGCGCACCGCAGTGTGGGGAGTGTAAACTCCCCCATACATTCTTGTTGCCGGATGGCGTGATGCGATAAATTTACCGCACTGCAGCGCCCTAGTGTGAAAAAACCCTTAAAGTCATTATGAATATATTTCTTGTTATGTTATTGTTGTAGATAGTATTTATAGAAGATGAAACAATGACAAGAGGAAAATGTATGAGTAAAGTTCTCTCCCTCTAAAGCAAATTAGTGTATGCTTTTTTGGGTGATTTACCGTCTTCTGGTATTTACGATTAGTGCAGTCCTTGGTGGTTATACTTCCTCGTGGCTCTCATTTTTTCCTGCAGCTCCATTTCTGTAGCCTGTCATTGTTTTTTTTCACACTAGTATTTATTAAAGTATTATAAACATGCATATGTTATTCAAACAGATGCAGAAAAAAGTAGCTTTAAATCCAGTCTGTTATATCAGTATGAGAGAACTAAAGTAACAAAGAGAGGTATAACCATTGCATATTATAAAATATACAGCAACCACATGTTTCATATGTGTAAGTGCAGGAATAATGTTGTATCTTTTGACTAATATTCCATGTGATTTTAATGCTTTCTCCAGAAACAATAAGTATTAGATGTGGTTATAACCGCTTATGTGGGCATTTTTTTGCCATCTTTAGATATTTTTAGGTAATTTGCATATTCCTTCAGATAGTAAGATCACAAGGGCATTGGTTATCTCTCTTTGGTGTCTTTAGTTACTCTTGATTTTGGTTCATCGCTATGAATTTGTCATTTTGACTTGTTTTATTGTCTATTATTTGTGCATTTCACTTGTCTTAGTCTTTAGGCAGGTTTTTTCAGGGGCACGACCATAGACCTACATGACTTCCGGTCCGACGCAGATCACTGCAGGAGCCGCCCAGAAACGTAGGTATGCGCTTGCGTTAAATGGAGCTCTTCCTGAGCAGCGCACCGCAGTGTGGGGAGTGTAAACTCCCCTATACATTCTTGTTGCCGGATGGCGTGATGAAACAATGACAAGAGGAAAATGTATGAGTAAAGTTCTTTCCCTCTAAAGCAAATTAGTGCATGCTTTTTTGGGTGTTTTACCGTCTTCTGGTATTTACGATTAGTGCAGTCCTTGGTGGTTATACTTCCTCGTGGCTCTCACTTTTTCCTGCAGCTCCATTTCTGTAGCCTGTCATTGTTTTTTTTCACACTAGTATTTATTAAAGTATTATAAACATGCATATGTTATTCAAACAGATGCAGAAAAAAGTAGCTTTAAATCCAGTCTGTTATATCAGTGTGAGAGAACTAAAGTAACAAAGAGAGGTATAACCATTGCATATTATAAAATATACAGCAACCACATGTTTCATATGTGTAAGTGCAGGAATAATGTTGTATCTTTTGACTAATATTCCATGTGATTTTAATGCTTTCTCCAGAAACAATAAGTATTAGATGTGGTTATAACCGCTTATGTGGGCATTTTTTTGCCATCTTTAGATATTTTTAGGTAATTTGCATATTCCTTCAGATAGTAAGATCACAAGGGCATTGGTTATCTCTCTTTGGTGTCTTTAGTTACTCTTGATTTTGGTTCATCGCTATGGATTTGTCATTTTGACTTGCTTTATTGTCTATTATTTGTGCATTTCACTTGTCTTAGTCTTTAGGCAGATTTTTTCAGGCGCACGACCATAGACCTACATGACTTCCGGTCCGACGCAGATCACTGCAGGAGCCGCCCAGAAACGTAGGTATGCGCTTGCATTAGATGGAGCTCTTCCTGAGCAGCGCACCGCAGTGTGGGGAGTGTAAACTCCCCCATACATTCTTGTTGCCGGATGGCGTGATGCGATAAATTTACCGCACTGCAGCGCCCTAGTGTGAAAAAACCCTTAAAGTCATTATGAATATATTTCTTGTTATGTTATTGTTGTAGATAGTATTTATAGAAGATGAAACAATGACAAGAGGAAAATGTATGAGTAAAGTTCTCTCCCTCTAAAGCAAATTAGTGTATGCTTTTTTGGGTGATTTACCGTCTTCTGGTATTTACGATTAGTGCAGTCCTTGGTGGTTATACTTCCTCGTGGCTCTCATTTTTTCCTGCAGCTCCATTTCTGTAGCCTGTCATTGTTTTTTTTCACACTAGTATTTATCAAAGTATTATAAACATACATATGTTATTCAAACAGATGCAGAAAAAAGTAGCTTTAAATCCAGTCTGTTATATCAGTATGAGAGAACTAAAGTAACAAAGAGAGGTATAACCATTGCATATTATAAAATATACAGCAACCACATGTTTCATATGTGTAAGTGCAGGAATAATGTTGTATCTTTTGACTAATATTCCATGTGATTTTAATGCTTTCTCCAGAAACAATAAGTATTAGATGTGGTTATAACCGCTTATGTGGGCATTTTTTTGCCATCTTTAGATATTTTTAGGTAATTTGCATATTCCTTCAGATAGTAAGATCACAAGGGCATTGGTTATCTCTCTTTGGTGTCTTTAGTTACTCTTGATTTTGGTTCATCGCTATGAATTTGTCATTTTGACTTGTTTTATTGTCTATTATTTGTGCATTTCACTTGTCTTAGTCTTTAGGCAGGTTTTTTCAGGGGCACGACCATAGACCTACATGACTTCCGGTCCGACGCAGATCACTGCAGGAGCCGCCCAGAAACGTAGGTATGCGCTTGCGTTAAATGGAGCTCTTCCGGAACAGCGCACCGCAGTGTGGGGAGTGTAAACTCCCCTATACATTCTTGTTGCCGGATGGCGTGATGAAACAATGACAAGAGGAAAATGTATGAGTAAAGTTCTTTCCCTCTAAAGCAAATTAGTGTATGCTTTTTTGGGTGTTTTACCGTCTTCTGGTATTTACGATTAGTGCAGTCCTTGGTGGTTATACTTCCTCGTGGCTCTCACTTTTTCCTGCAGCTCCATTTCTGTAGCCTGTCATTGTTTTTTTTCACGCTAGTATTTATTAAAGTATTATAAACATGCATATGTTATTCAAACAGATGCAGAAAAAAGTAGCTTTAAATCCAGTCTGTTATATCAGTATGAGAGAACTAAAGTAACAAAGAGAGGTATAACCATTGCATATTATAAAATATACAGCAACCACATGTTTCATATGTGTAAGTGCAGGAATAATGTTGTATCTTTTGACTAATATTCCATGTGATTTTAATGCTTTCTCCAGAAACAATAAGTATTAGATGTGGTTATAACCGCTTATGTGGGCATTTTTTTGCCATCTTTAGATATTTTTAGGTAATTTGCATATTCCTTCAGATAGTAAGATCACAAGGGCATTGGTTATCTCTCTTTGGTGTCTTCAGTTACTCTTGATTTTGGTTCATCGCTATGAATTTGTCATTTTGACTTGTTTTATTGTCTATTATTTGTGCATTTCACTTGTCTTAGTCTTTAGGCAGGTTTTTTCAGGGGCACGACCATAGACCTACATGACTTCCGGTCCGACGCAGATCACTGCAGGAGCCGCCCAGAAACGTAGGTATGCGCTTGCGTTAAATGGAGCTCTTCCGGAGCAGCGCACCGCAGTGTGGGGAGTGTAAACTCCCCTATACATTCTTGTTGCCGGATGGCGTGATGAAACAATGACAAGAGGAAAATGTATGAGTAAAGTTCTTTCCCTCTAAAGCAAATTAGTGTATGCTTTTTTGGGTGTTTTACCGTCTTCTGGTATTTACAATTAGTGCAGTCCTTGGTGGTTATACTTCCTCGTGGCTCTCACTTTTTCCTGCAGCTCCATTTCTGTAGCCTGTCATTGTTTTTTTTCACACTAGTATTTATTAAAGTATTATAAACATGCATATGTTATTCAAACAGATGCAGAAAAAAGTAGCTTTAAATCCAGTCTGTTATATCAGTATGAGAGAACTAAAGTAACAAAGAGAGGTATAACCATTGCATATTATAAAATATACAGCAACCACATGTTTCATATGTGTAAGTGCAGGAATAATGTTGTATCTTTTGACTAATATTCCATGTGATTTTAATGCTTTCTCCAGAAACAATAAGTATTAGATGTGGTTATAACCGCTTATGTGGGCATTTTTTTGCCATCTGGAGATACTTTTAGGTAATTTGCATATTCCTTCAGATAGTAAGCTCACAAGGGCATTGGTTATCTCTCTTTGGTGTCTTTAGTTACTCTTGATTTTGGTTCATCGCTATGGATTTGTCATTTTGACTTGCTTTATTGTCTATTATTTGTGCATTTCACTTGTCTTAGTCTTTAGGCAGATTTTTTCAGGCGCACGACCATAGACCTACATGACTTCCGGTCCGACGTAGATCACTGCAGGAGCCGCCCAGAAACGTAGGTATGCGCTTGCATTAGATGGAGCTCTTCCTGAGCAGCGCACCGCAGTGTGGGGAGTGTAAACTCCCCCATACATTCTTGTTGCCGGATGGCGTGATGCGATAAATTTACCGCACTGCAGCGCCCTAGTGTGAAAAAACCCTTAAAGTCATTATGAATATATTTCTTGTTATGTTATTGTTGTAGATAGTATTTATAGAAGATGAAACAATGACAAGAGGAAAATGTATGAGTAAAGTTCTCTCCCTCTAAAGCAAATAAGTGTATGCTTTTTTGGGTGATTTACCGTCTTCTGGTATTTACGATTAGTGCAGTCCTTGGTGATTATACTTCCTCGTGGCTCTCACTTTTTCCTGCAGCTCCATTTCTGTAGCCTGTCATTGTTTTTTTTCAAACTAGTATTTATTAAAGTATTATAAACATACATATGTTATTCAAACAGATGCAGAAAAAAGTAGCTTTAAATCCAGTCTGTTATATCAGTATGAGAGAACTAAAGTAACAAAGAGAGGTATAACCATTGCATATTATAAAATATACAGCAACCACATGTTTCATATGTGTAAGTGCAGGAATAATGTTGTATGTTTTGACTAATATTCCATGTGATTTTAATGCTTTCTCCAGAAACAATAAGTATTAGATGTTGTTATAACCGCTTATGTGGGCATTTTTTTGCCATCTGGAGATATTTTTAGGTAATTTGCATATTCCTTCAGATAGTAAGCTCACAAGGGTATTGGTTATCTCTCTTTGGTGTCTTCAGTTACTCTTCATTTTGGTTCATCGCTATGAATTTGTCATTTTGACTTGTTTTATTGTCTATTATTTGTGCATTTCACTTGTCTTAGTCTTTAGGCAGGTTTTTTCAGGGGCACGACCATAGACCTACATGACTTCCGGTCCGACGCAGATCACTGCAGGAGCCGCCCAGAAACGTAGGTATGCGCTTGCATTAGATGGAGCTCTTCCTGAGCAGCGCACCGCAGTGTGGGGAGTGTAAACTCCCCCATACATTCTTGTTGCCGGATGGCGTGATGCGATAAATTTACCGCACTGCA
Source organism: Hyperolius riggenbachi (assembly GCF_040937935.1). Taxonomy (NCBI): domain Eukaryota; kingdom Metazoa; phylum Chordata; class Amphibia; order Anura; family Hyperoliidae; genus Hyperolius; species Hyperolius riggenbachi. Next base: position 298,568,120 of record NC_090650.1, read on the forward strand.
GCGCCCTAGTGTGAAAAAACCCTTAAAGTCATTATGAATATATTTCTTGTTATGTTATTGTTGTAGATAGTATTTATAGAAGATGAAACAATGACAAGAGGAAAATGTATGAGTAAAGTTCTCTCCCTCTAAAGCAAATTAGTGTATGCTTTTTTGGGTGATTTACCGTCTTCTGGTATTTACGATTAGTGCAGTCCTTGGTGGTTATACTTCCTCGTGGCTCTCATTTTTTCCTGCAGCTCCATTTCTGTAGCCTGTCATTGTTTTTTTTCACACTAGTATTTATCAAAGTATTATAAACATACATATGTTATTCAAACAGATGCAGAAAAAAGTAGCTTTAAATCCAGTCTGTTATATCAGTATGAGAGAACTAAAGTAACAAAGAGAGGTATAACCATTGCATATTATAAAATATACAGCAACCACATGTTTCATATGTGTAAGTGCAGGAATAATGTTGTATCTTTTGACTAATATTCCATGTGATTTTAATGCTTTCTCCAGAAACAATAAGTATTAGATGTGGTTATAACCGCTTATGTGGGCATTTTTTTGCCATCTTTAGATATTTTTAGGTAATTTGCATATTCCTTCAGATAGTAAGATCACAAGGGCATTGGTTATCTCTCTTTGGTGTCTTTAGTTACTCTTGATTTTGGTTCATCGCTATGAATTTGTCATTTTGACTTGTTTTATTGTCTATTATTTGTGCATTTCACTTGTCTTAGTCTTTAGGCAGGTTTTTTCAGGGGCACGACCATAGACCTACATGACTTCCGGTCCGACGCAGATCACTGCAGGAGCCGCCCAGAAACGTAGGTATGCGCTTGCGTTAAATGGAGCTCTTCCGGAACAGCGCACCGCAGTGTGGGGAGTGTAAACTCCCCTATACATTCTTGTTGCCGGATGGCGTGATGAAACAATGACAAGAGGAAAATGTATGAGTAAAGTTCTTTCCCTCTAAAGCAAATTAGTGTATGCTTTTTTGGGTGTTTTACCGTCTTCTGGTATTTACGATTAGTGCAGTCCTTGGTGGTTATACTTCCTCGTGGCTCTCACTTTTTCCTGCAGCTCCATTTCTGTAGCCTGTCATTGTTTTTTTTCACGCTAGTATTTATTAAAGTATTATAAACATGCATATGTTATTCAAACAGATGCAGAAAAAAGTAGCTTTAAATCCAGTCTGTTATATCAGTATGAGAGAACTAAAGTAACAAAGAGAGGTATAACCATTGCATATTATAAAATATACAGCAACCACATGTTTCATATGTGTAAGTGCAGGAATAATGTTGTATCTTTTGACTAATATTCCATGTGATTTTAATGCTTTCTCCAGAAACAATAAGTATTAGATGTGGTTATAACCGCTTATGTGGGCATTTTTTTGCCATCTTTAGATATTTTTAGGTAATTTGCATATTCCTTCAGATAGTAAGATCACAAGGGCATTGGTTATCTCTCTTTGGTGTCTTCAGTTACTCTTGATTTTGGTTCATCGCTATGAATTTGTCATTTTGACTTGTTTTATTGTCTATTATTTGTGCATTTCACTTGTCTTAGTCTTTAGGCAGGTTTTTTCAGGGGCACGACCATAGACCTACATGACTTCCGGTCCGACGCAGATCACTGCAGGAGCCGCCCAGAAACGTAGGTATGCGCTTGCGTTAAATGGAGCTCTTCCGGAGCAGCGCACCGCAGTGTGGGGAGTGTAAACTCCCCTATACATTCTTGTTGCCGGATGGCGTGATGAAACAATGACAAGAGGAAAATGTATGAGTAAAGTTCTTTCCCTCTAAAGCAAATTAGTGTATGCTTTTTTGGGTGTTTTACCGTCTTCTGGTATTTACAATTAGTGCAGTCCTTGGTGGTTATACTTCCTCGTGGCTCTCACTTTTTCCTGCAGCTCCATTTCTGTAGCCTGTCATTGTTTTTTTTCACACTAGTATTTATTAAAGTATTATAAACATACATATGTTATTCAAACAGATGCAGAAAAAAGTAGCTTTAAATCCAGTCTGTTATATCAGTATGAGAGAACTAAAGTAACAAAGAGAGGTATAACCATTGCATATTATAAAATATACAGCAACCACATGTTTCGTAGGTGTAAGTGCAGGAATAGTTTTGTATCATTTGACTAATATTCCATGTGATTTTAATGCTTTCTCCAGAAACAATAAGTATTAGATGTTGTTATAACCGCTTATGTGGGCATTTTTTTGCCATCTGGAGATATTTTTAGGTTATTTTTTTTCCATTTTGGGTTGCTGTAAAGTAATCATAGAATCTAGCAATCTGGTGAGGTGTGGCACGGCTATTGAGGGGAAACGGAGGAGGTCGTGCATGTGAAAGGGAATTTTGAATGTAAAGAAGTAGAAATAAAGCCGCAAGAGTTGGTTTTAAAAAAGCTGATAGTATTTTCAGCCAGTTTTCAAAAGACTACATTTTTGGAATATAACCATTCCATACATTTTTATTTGTTTACCATTCATACTTCTCTTTCACATAGAAATAGTGAAACCCGCAAAAGATGCAAATTCCTTTAGATAGTAAGCTCACAAGGGCATTGGTTATCTCTCTTTGGTGTCTTTAGTTACTCTTGATTTTGGTTCATCGCTATGGATTTGTCATTTTGACTTGCTTTATTGTCTATTATTTGTGCATTTCACTTGTCTTAGTCTTTAGGCAGATTTTTTCAGGCGCACGACCATAGACCTACATGACTTCCGGTCCGACGCAGATCACTGCAGGAGCCGCCCAGAAACGTAGGTATGCGCTTGCATTAGATGGAGCTCTTCCTGAGCAGCGCACCGCAGTGTGGGGAGTGTAAACTCCCCCATACATTCTTGTTGCCGGATGGCGTGATGCGATAAATTTACCGCACTGCAGCGCCCTAGTGTGAAAAAACCCTTAAAGTCATTATGAATATATTTCTTGTTATGTTATTGTTGTAGATAGTATTTATAGAAGATGAAACAATGACAAGAGGAAAATGTATGAGTAAAGTTCTCTCCCTCTAAAGCAAATTAGTGTATGCTTTTTTGGGTGATTTACCGTCTTCTGGTATTTACGATTAGTGCAGTCCTTGGTGGTTATACTTCCTCGTGGCTCTCATTTTTTCCTGCAGCTCCATTTCTGTAGCCTGTCATTGTTTTTTTTCACACTAGTATTTATCAAAGTATTATAAACATACATATGTTATTCAAACAGATGCAGAAAAAAGTAGCTTTAAATCCAGTCTGTTATATCAGTATGAGAGAACTAAAGTAACAAAGAGAGGTATAACCATTGCATATTATAAAATATACAGCAACCACATGTTTCATATGTGTAAGTGCAGGAATAATGTTGTATCTTTTGACTAATATTCCATGTGATTTTAATGCTTTCTCCAGAAACAATAAGTATTAGATGTGGTTATAACCGCTTATGTGGGCATTTTTTTGCCATCTTTAGATATTTTTAGGTAATTTGCATATTCCTTCAGATAGTAAGATCACAAGGGCATTGGTTATCTCTCTTTGGTGTCTTTAGTTACTCTTGATTTTGGTTCATCGCTATGAATTTGTCATTTTGACTTGTTTTATTGTCTATTATTTGTGCATTTCACTTGTCTTAGTCTTTAGGCAGGTTTTTTCAGGGGCACGACCATAGACCTACATGACTTCCGGTCCGACGCAGATCACTGCAGGAGCCGCCCAGAAACGTAGGTATGCGCTTGCGTTAAATGGAGCTCTTCCGGAACAGCGCACCGCAGTGTGGGGAGTGTAAACTCCCCTATACATTCTTGTTGCCGGATGGCGTGATGAAACAATGACAAGAGGAAAATGTATGAGTAAAGTTCTTTCCCTCTAAAGCAAATTAGTGTATGCTTTTTTGGGTGTTTTACCGTCTTCTGGTATTTACGATTAGTGCAGTCCTTGGTGGTTATACTTCCTCGTGGCTCTCACTTTTTCCTGCAGCTCCATTTCTGTAGCCTGTCATTGTTTTTTTTCACACTAGTATTTATTAAAGTATTATAAACATGCATATGTTATTCAAACAGATGCAGAAAAAAGTAGCTTTAAATCCAGTCTGTTATATCAGTATGAGAGAACTAAAGTAACAAAGAGAGGTATAACCATTGCATATTATAAAATATACAGCAACCACATGTTTCATATGTGTAAGTGCAGGAATAATGTTGTATCTTTTGACTAATATTCCATGTGATTTTAATGCTTTCTCCAGAAACAATAAGTATTAGATGTGGTTATAACCGCTTATGTGGGCATTTTTTTGCCATCTTTAGATATTTTTAGGTAATTTGCATATTCCTTCAGATAGTAAGATCACAAGGGCATTGGTTATCTCTCTTTGGTGTCTTCAGTTACTCTTGATTTTGGTTCATCGCTATGAATTTGTCATTTTGACTTGTTTTATTGTCTATTATTTGTGCATTTCACTTGTCTTAGTCTTTAGGCAGGTTTTTTCAGGGGCACGACCATAGACCTACATGACTTCCGGTCCGACGCAGATCACTGCAGGAGCCGCCCAGAAACGTAGGTATGCGCTTGCGTTAAATGGAGCTCTTCCGGAGCAGCGCACCGCAGTGTGGGGAGTGTAAACTCCCCTATACATTCTTGTTGCCGGATGGCGTGATGAAACAATGACAAGAGGAAAATGTATGAGTAAAGTTCTTTCCCTCTAAAGCAAATTAGTGTATGCTTTTTTGGGTGTTTTACCGTCTTCTGGTATTTACGATTAGTGCAGTCCTTGGTGGTTATACTTCCTCGTGGCTCTCACTTTTTCCTGCAGCTCCATTTCTGTAGCCTGTCATTGTTTTTTTTCACACTAGTATTTATTAAAGTATTATAAACATGCATATGTTATTCAAACAGATGCAGAAAAAAGTAGCTTTAAATCCAGTCTGTATATCAGTGTGAGAGAACTAAAGTAACAAAGAGAGGTATAACCATTGCATATTATAAAATATACAGCAACCACATGTTTCATATGTGTAAGTGCAGGAATAATGTTGTATCTTTTGACTAATATTCCATGTGATTTTAATGCTTTCTCCAGAAACAATAAGTATTAGATGTGGTTATAACCGCTTATGTGGGCATTTTTTTGCCATCTTTAGATATTTTTAGGTAATTTGCATATTCCTTCAGATAGTAAGCTCACAAGGGCATTGGTTATCTCACTTTGGTGTCTTTAGTTACTCTTGATTTTGGTTCATCGCTATGGATTTGTCATTTTGACTTGCTTTATTGTCTATTATTTGTGCATTTCACTTGTCTTAGTCTTTAGGCAGATTTTTTCAGGCGCACGACCATAGACCTACATGACTTCCGGTCCGACGCAGATCACTGCAGGAGCCGCCCAGAAACGTAGGTATGCGCTTGCATTAGATGGAGCTCTTCCTGAGCAGCGCACCGCAGTGTGGGGAGTGTAAACTCCCCCATACATTCTTGTTGCCGGATGGCGTGATGCGATAAATTTACCGCACTGCTGCGCCCTAGTGTGAAAAAACCCTTAAAGTCATTATGAATATATTTCTTGTTATGTTATTGTTGTAGATAGTATTTATAGAAGATGAAACAATGACAAGAGGAAAATGTATGAGTAAAGTTCTCTCCCTCTAAAGCAAATTAGTGTATGCTTTTTTGGGTGATTTACCGTCTTCTGGTATTTACGATTAGTGCAGTCCTTGGTGGTTATACTTCCTCGTGGCTCTCATTTTTTCCTGCAGCTCCATTTCTGTAGCCTGTCATTGTTTTTTTTCACACTAGTATTTATCAAAGTATTATAAACATACATATGTTATTCAAACAGATGCAGAAAAAAGTAGCTTTAAATCCAGTCTGTTATATCAGTATGAGAGAACTAAAGTAACAAAGAGAGGTATAACCATTGCATATTATAAAATATACAGCAACCACATGTTTCATATGTGTAAGTGCAGGAATAATGTTGTATCTTTTGACTAATATTCCATGTGATTTTAATGCTTTCTCCAGAAACAATAAGTATTAGATGTGGTTATAACCGCTTATGTGGGCATTTTTTTGCCATCTTTAGATATTTTTAGGTAATTTGCATATTCCTTCAGATAGTAAGATCACAAGGGCATTGGTTATCTCTCTTTGGTGTCTTCAGTTACTCTTGATTTTGGTTCATCGCTATGAATTTGTCATTTTGACTTGTTTTATTGTCTATTATTTGTGCATTTCACTTGTCTTAGTCTTTAGGCAGGTTTTTTCAGGGGCACGACCATAGACCTACATGACTTCCGGTCCGACGCAGATCACTGCAGGAGCCGCCCAGAAACGTAGGTATGCGCTTGCGTTAAATGGAGCTCTTCCGGAGCAGCGCACCGCAGTGTGGGGAGTGTAAACTCCCCTATACATTCTTGTTGCCGGATGGCGTGATGAAACAATGACAAGAGGAAAATGTATGAGTAAAGTTCTTTCCCTCTAAAGCAAATTAGTGTATGCTTTTTTGGGTGTTTTACCGTCTTCTGGTATTTACGATTAGTGCAGTCCTTGGTGGTTATACTTCCTCGTGGCTCTCACTTTTTCCTGCAGCTCCATTTCTGTAGCCTGTCATTGTTTTTTTTCACACTAGTATTTATTAAAGTATTATAAACATGCATATGTTATTCAAACAGATGCAGAAAAAAGTAGCTTTAAATCCAGTCTGTTATATCAGTATGAGAGAACTAAAGTAACAAAGAGAGGTATAACCATTGCATATTATAAAATATACAGCAACCACATGTTTCATATGTGTAAGTGCAGGAATAATGTTGTATCTTTTGACTAATATTCCATGTGATTTTAATGCTTTCTCCAGAAACAATAAGTATTAGATGTGGTTATAACCGCTTATGTGGGCATTTTTTTGCCATCTTTAGATATTTTTAGGTAATTTGCATATTCCTTCAGATAGTAAGATCACAAGGGCATTGGTTATCTCTCTTTGGTGTCTTCAGTTACTTTTGATTTTGGTTCATCGCTATGAATTTGTCATTTTGACTTGTTTTATTGTCTATTATTTGTGCATTTCACTTGTCTTAGTCTTTAGGCAGGTTTTTTCAGGGGCACGACCATAGACCTACATGACTTCCGGTCCGACGCAGATCACTGCAGGAGCCGCCCAGAAACGTAGGTATGCGCTTGCGTTAAATGGAGCTCTTCCGGAGCAGCGCACCGCAGTGTGGGGAGTGTAAACTCCCCTATACATTCTTGTTGCCGGATGGCGTGATGAAACAATGACAAGAGGAAAATGTATGAGTAAAGTTCTTTCCCTCTAAAGCAAATTAGTGTATGCTTTTTTGGGTGTTTTACCGTCTTCTGGTATTTACGATTAGTGCAGTCCTTGGTGGTTATACTTCCTCGTGGCTCTCACTTTTTCCTGCAGCTCCATTTCTGTAGCCTGTCATTGTTTTTTTTCACACTAGTATTTATTAAAGTATTATAAACATGCATATGTTATTCAAACAGATGCAGAAAAAAGTAGCTTTAAATCCAGTCTGTTATATCAGTATGAGAGAACTAAAGTAACAAAGAGAGGTATAACCATTGCATATTATAAAATATACAGCAACCACATGTTTCATATGTGTAAGTGCAGGAATAATGTTGTATCTTTTGACTAATATTCCATGTGATTTTAATGCTTTCTCCAGAAACAATAAGTATTAGATGTGGTTATAACCGCTTATGTGGGCATTTTTTTGCCATCTGGAGATACTTTTAGGTAATTTGCATATTCCTTCAGATAGTAAGCTCACAAGGGCATTGGTTATCTCTCTTTGGTGTCTTTAGTTACTCTTGATTTTGGTTCATCGCTATGGATTTGTCATTTTGACTTGCTTTATTGTCTATTATTTGTGCATTTCACTTGTCTTAGTCTTTAGGCAGATTTTTTCAGGCGCACGACCATAGACCTACATGACTTCCGGTCCGACGTAGATCACTGCAGGAGCCGCCCAGAAACGTAGGTATGCGCTTGCATTAGATGGAGCTCTTCCTGAGCAGCGCACCGCAGTGTGGGGAGTGTAAACTCCCCCATACATTCTTGTTGCCGGATGGCGTGATGCGATAAATTTACCGCACTGCAGCGCCCTAGTGTGAAAAAACCCTTAAAGTCATTATGAATATATTTCTTGTTATGTTATTGTTGTAGATAGTATTTATAGAAGATGAAACAATGACAAGAGGAAAATGTATGAGTAAAGTTCTCTCCCTCTAAAGCAAATAAGTGTATGCTTTTTTGGGTGATTTACCGTCTTCTGGTATTTACGATTAGTGCAGTCCTTGGTGATTATACTTCCTCGTGGCTCTCACTTTTTCCTGCAGCTCCATTTCTGTAGCCTGTCATTGTTTTTTTTCAAACTAGTATTTATTAAAGTATTATAAACATACATATGTTATTCAAACAGATGCAGAAAAAAGTAGCTTTAAATCCAGTCTGTTATATCAGTATGAGAGAACTAAAGTAACAAAGAGAGGTATAACCATTGCATATTATAAAATATACAGCCACCACATGTTTCATATGTGTAAGTGCAGGAATAATGTTGTATGTTTTGACTAATATTCCATGTGATTTTAATGCTTTCTCCAGAAACAATAAGTATTAGATGTTGTTATAACCGCTTATGTGGGCATTTTTTTGCCATCTGGAGATATTTTTAGGTAATTTGCATATTCCTTCAGATAGTAAGCTCACAAGGGTATTGGTTATCTCTCTTTGGTGTCTTCAGTTACTCTTCATTTTGGTTCATCGCTATGAATTTGTCATTTTGACTTGTTTTATTGTCTATTATTTGTGCATTTCACTTGTCTTAGTCTTTAGGCAGGTTTTTTCAGGGGCACGACCATAGACCTACATGACTTCCGGTCCGACGCAGATCACTGCAGGAGCCGCCCAGAAACGTAGGTATGCGCTTGCATTAGATGGAGCTCTTCCTGAGCAGCGCACCGCAGTGTGGGGAGTGTAAACTCCCCCATACATTCTTGTTGCCGGATGGCGTGATGCGATAAATTTACCGCACTGCAGCGCCCTAGTGTGAAAAAACCCTTAAAGTCATTATGAATATATTTCTTGTTATGTTATTGTTGTAGATAGTATTTATAGAAGATGAAACAATGACAAGAGGAAAATGTATGAGTAAAGTTCTCTCCCTCTAAAGCAAATTAGTGTATGCTTTTTTGGGTGATTTACCGTCTTCTGGTATTTACGATTAGTGCAGTCCTTGGTGGTTATACTTCCTCGTGGCTCTCATTTTTTCCTGCAGCTCCATTTCTGTAGCCTGTCATTGTTTTTTTTCACACTAGTATTTATCAAAGTATTATAAACATACATATGTTATTCAAACAGATGCAGAAAAAAGTAGCTTTAAATCCAGTCTGTTATATCAGTATGAGAGAACTAAAGTAACAAAGAGAGGTATAACCATTGCATATTATAAAATATACAGCAACCACATGTTTCATATGTGTAAGTGCATGAATAATGTTGTATCTTTTGACTAATATTCCATGTGATTTTAATGCTTTCTCCAGAAACAATAAGTATTAGATGTGGTTATAACCGCTTATGTGGGCATTTTTTTGCCATCTTTAGATATTTTTAGGTAATTTGCATATTCCTTCAGATAGTAAGATCACAAGGGCATTGGTTATCTCTCTTTGGTGTCTTTAGTTACTCTTGATTTTGGTTCATCGCTATGAATTTGTCATTTTGACTTGTTTTATTGTCTATTATTTGTGCATTTCACTTGTCTTAGTCTTTAGGCAGGTTTTTTCAGGGGCACGACCATAGACCTACATGACTTCCGGTCCGACGCAGATCACTGCAGGAGCCGCCCAGAAACGTAGGTATGCGCTTGCGTTAAATGGAGCTCTTCCGGAGCAGCGCACCGCAGTGTGGGGAGTGTAAACTCCCCTATACATTCTTGTTGCCGGATGGCGTGATGAAACAATGACAAGAGGAAAATGTATGAGTAAAGTTCTTTCCCTCTAAAGCAAATTAGTGTATGCTTTTTTTGGGTGATTTACCGTCTTCTGGTATTTACGATTAGTGCAGTCCTTGGTGGTTATACTTCCTCGTGGCTCTCACTTTTTCCTGCAGCTCCATTTCTGTACCCTGTCATTGTTTTTTTTCACACTAGTATTTATTAAAGTATTATAAACATACATATGTTATTCAAACAGATGCAGAAAAAAGTAGCTTTAAATCCAGTCTGTTATATCAGTATGAGAGAACTAAAGTAACAAAGAGAGGTATAACCATTGCATATTATAAAATATACAGCAACCAAATGTTTCATATGTGTAAGTGCAGGAATAATTTTGTATCTTTTGACTAATATTCCATGTGATTTTAATGCTTTTTCCAGAAACAATAAGTATTAGATGTTGTTATAACCGCTTATGTGGGCATTTGTTTTGCCATCTTGAGATATTTTTAGGTAATTTGCATATTCCTTTAGATAGTAAGCTCACAAGGGCATTGGTTACCTCTCTTTGGTGTCTTTAGTTACTCTTGATTTTGGTTCATCGCTATGGATTTGTAATTTTGACTTGTTTTATTGTCTATTATTTGTGCATTTCACTTGTCTTAGTCTTTAGGCAGGTTTTTTCAGGGGCACGACCATAGACCTACATGACTTCCGGTCCGACGCAGATCACTGCAGGAGCCGCCCAGAAACGTAGGTATGCGCTTGCGTTAGATGGAGCTCTTCTGGAGCAGCGCACCGCAGTGTGGGGAGTGTAAACTCCCCTATACATTCTTGTTGCCGGATGGCGTGATGCGATAAATTTACCGCACTGCAGCACCCTAGTGTGAAAAAACCCTTAAAGTCATTATGAATATATTTCTTGTTATGTTACTTTTGTATATAGTATTTATAGAAGATGAAACAATGACAAGAGGAAAATGTATGAGTAAAGTTCTCTCCCACTAAAGCAAATTAGTGTATGCTTTTTTGGGTGATTTACCGTCTTCTGGTATTTACGATTAGTGCAGTCCTTGGTGGTTATACTTCCTCGTGGCTCTCACTTTTTCCTGCAGCTCCATTTCTGTAGCCTGTCATTGTTTTTTTCACACTATTATTTATTAAAGTATTATAAACATGCATATGTTATTCAAACAGATGCAGACAAAAGTATCTTTGAATCCAGTCTGGTATATCAGTATGAGAGAACTAAAGTAACAAAGAGAGGTATAACCATTGCATATTATAAAATATACAGCAACCACATGTTTCGTAGGTGTAAGTGCAGGAATAGTTTTGTATCATTTGACTAATATTCCATGTGATTTTAATGCTTTCTCCAGAAACAATAAGTATTAGATGTTGTTATAACCGCTTATGTGGGCATTTTTTTGCCATCTGGAGATATTTTTAGGTTATTTTTTTTCCATTTTGGGTTGCTGTAAAGTAATCATAGAATCTAGCAATCTGGTGAGGTGTGGCACGGCTATTGAGGGGAAACGGAGGAGGTCGTGCATGTGAAAGGGAATTTTGAATGTAAAGAAGTAGAAATAAAGCCACAAGAGTTGGTTTTAAAAAAGCTGATAGTATTTTCAGCCAGTTTTCAAAAGACTACATTTTTGGAATTTAACCATTCCATACATTTTTATTTGTTTACCATTCATACTTCTCTTTCACATAGAAATAGTGAAACCCGCAAAAGATGCAAATTCCTTTAGATAGTAAGCTCACAAGGGCATTGGTTATCTCTCTTTGGTGTCTTTAGTTAGTCTTGATTTTGGTTCATCGCTATGGATTTGTCATTTTGACTTGCTTTATTGTCTATTATTTGTGCATTTCACTTGTCTTAGTCTTTAGGCAGGTTTTTTCAGGGGCACGACCATAGACCTACATGACTTCTGGTCCGACGCAGATCACTGCAGGAGCCGCCCAGAAACGTAGGTATGCGCTTGCGTTAGATGGAGCTCTTCTGGAGCAGCACACCGCAGTGTGGGGAGTGTAAACTCCCCTATACATTCTTGTTGCCGGATGGCATGATGCGATACATTTCTTGTTATGTTATTTTTGTAGATAGTATTTATAGAAGATGAAACAATGACAAGAGGAAAATGTATGAGTAAAGTTCTCTCCCTCTAAAGCAAATTAGTGTATGCTTTTTTGGGTGATTTACCGTCTTCTGGTATTTACGATTAGTGCAGTCCTTGGTGGTTATACTTCCTCGTGGCTCTCACTTTTTCCTGCAGCTCCATTTCTGTAGCCTGTCATTGTTTTTTTTCACACTAGTATTTATTAAAGTATTATAAACATACATATGTTATTCAAACAGATGCAGAAAAAAGTAGCTTTAAATCCAGTCTGTTATATCAGTATGAGAGAACTAAAGTAACAAAGAGAGGTATAACCATTGCATATTATAAAATATACAGCAACCACATGTTTCATATGTGTAAGTGCAGGAATAATGTTGTATGTTTTGACTAATATTCCATGTGATTTTAATGCTTTCTCCAGAAACAATAAGTATTAGATGTTGTTATAACCGCTTATGTGGGCATTTGTTTTGCCATCTTGAGATATTTTTAGGTAATTTGCATATTCCTTCAGATAGTAAGCTCACAAGGGTATTGGTTATCTCTCTTTGGTGTCTTCAGTTACTCTTGATTTTGGTTCATCGCTATGAATTTGTCATTTTGACTTGTTTTATTGTCTATTATTTGTGCATTTCACTTGTCTTAGTCTTTAGGCAGGTTTTTTCAGGGGCACGACCATAGACCTACATGACTTCCGGTCCGACGCAGATCACTGCAGGAGCCGCCCAGAAACGTAGGTATGTGCTTGAGTTAGATGGAGCTCTTCCTGAGCAGCGCACCGCAGTGTGGGGAGTGTAAACTCCCCTATACATTCTTGTTGCCGGATGGCGTGATGCGATAAATTTACCGCACTGCAGCACCCTAGTGTGAAAAAACCATTAAAGTCATTATGAATATATTTCTTGTTATGTTACTTTTGTATATAGTATTTATAGAAGATGAAACAATGACAAGAGGAAAATGTATGAGTAAAGTTCTCTCCCACTAAAACAAATGAGTGTATGCTTTTTTGGGTGATTTACCGTCTTCTGGTATTTACGATTAGTGCAGTCCTTGGTGGTTATACTTCCTCGTGGCTCTCACTTTTTCCTGCAGCTCCAGTTCTGTAGCCTGTCATTGTTTTTTTCACACTAGTATTTATTAAAGTATTATAAACATGCATATGTTATTCAAACAGATGCAGAAAAAAGTATCTTTGAATCCAGTCTGGTATATCAGTATGAGAGAACTAAAGTAACAAAGAGAGGTATAACCATTGCATATTATAAAATATACAGCAACCACATGTTTCGTAGGTGTAAGTGCAGGAATAGTTTTGTATCATTTGACTAATATTCCATGTGATTTTAATGCTTTCTCCAGAAACAATAAGTATTAGATGTTGTTATAACCGCTTATGTGGGCATTTTTTTGCCATCTGGAGATATTTTTAGGTTATTTTTTTTCCATTTTGGGTTGCTGTAAAATAATCATAGAATCTAGCAATCTGGTGAGGTGTGGCACGGCTATTGAGGGGAAACGGAGGAGGTCGTGCATGTGAAAGGGAATTTTGAATGTAAAGAAGTAGAAATAAAGCCGCAAGAGTTGGTTTTAAAAAAGCTGATAGTATTTTCAGCCAGTTTTCAAAAGACTACATTTTTGGAATTTAACCATTCCATACATTTTTATTTGTTTACCATTCATACTTCTCTTTCACATAGAAATAGTGAAACCCGCAAAAGATGCAAATTCCTTTAGATAGTAAGCTCACAAGGGCATTGGTTATCTCTCTTTGGTGTCTTTAGTTAGTCTTGATTTTGGTTCATCGCTATGGATTTGTCATTTTGACTTGCTTTATTGTCTATTATTTGTGCATTTCACTTGTCTTAGTCTTTAGGCAGGTTTTTTCAGGGGCACGACCATAGACCTACATGACTTCTGGTCCGACGCAGATCACTGCAGGAGCCGCCCAGAAACGTAGGTATGCGCTTGCATTAGATGGAGCTCTTCCTGAGCAGCGCACCGCAGTGTGGGGAGTGTAAACTCCCCCATACATTCTTGTTGCTGGATGGCGTGATGCGATAAATTTACCGCACTGCAGCGCCCTAGTGTGAAAAAACCCTTAAAGTCATTATGAATATATTTCTTGTTATGTTATTGTTGTAGATAGTATTTATAGAAGATGAAACAATGACAAGAGGAAAATGTATGAGTAAAGTTCTCTCACTCTAAAGCAAATTAGTGTATGCTTTTTTGGGTGATTTACCGTCTTCTGGTATTTACGATTAGTGCAGTCCTTGGTGGTTATACTTCCTCGTGGCTCTCATTTTTTCCTGCAGCTCCATTTCTGTAGCCTGTCATTGTTTTTTTTTCACACTAGTATTTATCAAAGTATTATAAACATACATATGTTATTCAAACAGATGCAGAAAAAAGTAGCTTTAAATCCAGTCTGTTATATCAGTATGAGAGAACTAAAGTAACAAAGAGAGGTATAACCATTGCATATTATAAAATATACAGCAACCACATGTTTCATATGTGTAAGTGCAGGAATAATGTTGTATCTTTTGACTAATATTCCATGTGATTTTAATGCTTTCTCCAGAAACAATAAGTATTAGATGTGGTTATAACCGCTTATGTGGGCATTTTTTTGCCATCTTTAGATATTTTTAGGTAATTTGCATATTCCTTCAGATAGTAAGATCACAAGGGCATTGGTTATCTCTCTTTGGTGTCTTCAGTTACTCTTGATTTTGGTTCATCGCTATGAATTTGTCATTTTGACTTGTTTTATTGTCTATTATTTGTGCATTTCACTTGTCTTAGTCTTTAGGCAGGTTTTTTCAGGGGCACGACCATAGACCTACATGACTTCCGGTCCGACGCAGATCACTGCAGGAGCCGCCCAGAAACGTAGGTATGCGCTTGCGTTAAATGGAGCTCTTCCGGAGCAGCGCACCGCAGTGTGGGGAGTGTAAACTCCCCTATACATTCTTGTTGCCGGATGGCGTGATGAAACAATGACAAGAGGAAAATGTATGAGTAAAGTTCTTTCCCTCTAAAGCAAATTAGTGTATGCTTTTTTGGGTGTTTTACCGTCTTCTGGTATTTACGATTAGTGCAGTCCTTGGTGGTTATACTTCCTCGTGGCTCTCACTTTTTCCTGCAGCTCCATTTCTGTAGCCTGTCATTGTTTTTTTTCACACTAGTATTTATTAAAGTATTATAAACATGCATATGTTATTCAAACAGATGCAGAAAAAAGTAGCTTTAAATCCAGTCTGTTATATCAGTATGAGAGAACTAAAGTAACAAAGAGAGGTATAACCATTGCATATTATAAAATATACAGCAACCACATGTTTCATATGTGTAAGTGCAGGAATAATGTTGTATCTTTTGACTAATATTCCATGTGATTTTAATGCTTTCTCCAGAAACAATAAGTATTAGATGTGGTTATAACCGCTTATGTGGGCATTTTTTTGCCATCTGGAGATACTTTTAGGTAATTTGCATATTCCTTCAGATAGTAAGCTCACAAGGGCATTGGTTATCTCTCTTTGGTGTCTTTAGTTACTCTTGATTTTGGTTCATCGCTATGGATTTGTCATTTTGACTTGCTTTATTGTCTATTATTTGTGCATTTCACTTGTCTTAGTCTTTAGGCAGATTTTTTCAGGCGCACGACCATAGACCTACATGACTTCCGGTCCGACGCAGATCACTGCAGGAGCCGCCCAGAAACGTAGGTATGCGCTTGCATTAGATGGAGCTCTTCCTGAGCAGCGCACCGCAGTGTGGGGAGTGTAAACTCCCCCATACATTCTTGTTGCCGGATGGCGTGATGCGATAAATTTACCGCACTGCAGCGCCCTAGTGTGAAAAAACCCTTAAAGTCATTATGAATATATTTCTTGTTATGTTATTGTTGTAGATAGTATTTATAGAAGATGAAACAATGACAAGAGGAAAATGTATGAGTAAAGTTCTCTCCCTCTAAAGCAAATAAGTGTATGCTTTTTTGGGTGATTTACCGTCTTCTGGTATTTACGATTAGTGCAGTCCTTGGTGATTATACTTCCTCGTGGCTCTCACTTTTTCCTGCAGCTCCATTTCTGTAGCCTGTCATTGTTTTTTTTCACACTAGTATTTATTAAAGTATTATAAACATACATATGTTATTCAAACAGATGCAGAAAAAAGTAGCTTTAAATCCAGTCTGTTATATCAGTATGAGAGAACTAAAGTAACAAAGAGAGGTATAACCATTGCATATTATAAAATATACAGCAACCACATGTTTCATATGTGTAAGTGCAGGAATAATGTTGTATGTTTTGACTAATATTCCATGTGATTTTAATGCTTTCTCCAGAAACAATAAGTATTAGATGTTGTTATAACCGCTTATGTGGGCATTTTTTTGCCATCTGGAGATATTTTTAGGTAATTTGCATATTCCTTCAGATAGTAAGCTCACAAGGGTATTGGTTATCTCTCTTTGGTGTCTTCAGTTACTCTTCATTTTGGTTCATCGCTATGAATTTGTCATTTTGACTTGTTTTATTGTCTATTATTTGTGCATTTCACTTGTCTTAGTCTTTAGGCAGGTTTTTTCAGGGGCACGACCATAGACCTACATGACTTCCGGTCCGACGCAGATCACTGCAGGAGCCGCCCAGAAACGTAGGTATGCGCTTGCATTAGATGGAGCTCTTCCTGAGCAGCGCACCGCAGTGTGGGGAGTGTAAACTCCCCCATACATTCTTGTTGTCGGATGGCGTGATGCGATAAATTTACCGCACTGCAGCGCCCTAGTGTGAAAAAACCCTTAAAGTCATTATGAATATATTTCTTGTTATGTTATTGTTGTAGATAGTATTTATAGAAGATGAAACAATGACAAGAGGAAAATGTATGAGTAAAGTTCTCTCCCTCTAAAGCAAATTAGTGTATGCTTTTTTGGGTGATTTACCGTCTTCTGGTATTTACGATTAGTGCAGTCCTTGGTGGTTATACTTCCTCGTGGCTCTCATTTTTTCCTGCAGCTCCATTTCTGTAGCCTGTCATTGTTTTTTTTCACACTAGTATTTATCAAAGTATTATAAACATACATATGTTATTCAAACAGATGCAGAAAAAAGTAGCTTTAAATCCAGTCTGTTATATCAGTATGAGAGAACTAAAGTAACAAAGAGAGGTATAACCATTGCATATTATAAAATATACAGCAACCACATGTTTCATATGTGTAAGTGCAGGAATAATGTTGTATCTTTTGACTAATATTCCATGTGATTTTAATGCTTTCTCCAGAAACAATAAGTATTAGATGTGGTTATAACCGCTTATGTGGGCATTTTTTTGCCATCTTTAGATATTTTTAGGTAATTTGCATATTCCTTCAGATAGTAAGATCACAAGGGCATTGGTTATCTCTCTTTGGTGTCTTTAGTTACTCTTGATTTTGGTTCATCGCTATGAATTTGTCATTTTGACTTGTTTTATTGTCTATTATTTGTGCATTTCACTTGTCTTAGTCTTTAGGCAGGTTTTTTCAGGGGCACGACCATAGACCTACATGACTTCCGGTCCGACGCAGATCACTGCAGGAGCCGCCCAGAAACGTAGGTATGCGCTTGCGTTAAATGGAGCTCTTCCGGAGCAGCGCACCGCAGTGTGGGGAGTGTAAACTCCCCTATACATTCTTGTTGCCGGATGGCGTGATGAAACAATGACAAGAGGAAAATGTATGAGTAAAGTTCTTTCCCTCTAAAGCAAATTAGTGTATGCTTTTTTTGGGTGATTTACCGTCTTCTGGTATTTAAGATTAGTGCAGTCCTTGGTGGTTATACTTCCTCGTGGCTCTCACTTTTTCCTGCAGCTCCATTTCTGTAGCCTGTCATTGTTTTTTTTCACACTAGTATTTATTAAAGTATTATAAACATACATATGTTATTCAAACAGATGCAGAAAAAAGTAGCTTTAAATCCAGTCTGTTATATCAGTATGAGAGAACTAAAGTAACAAAGAGAGGTATAACCATTGCATATTATAAAATATACAGCAACCACATGTTTCATATGTGTAAGTGCAGGAATAATGTTGTATGTTTTGACTAATATTCCATGTGATTTTAATGCTTTCTCCAGAAACAATAAGTATTAGATGTTGTTATAACCACTTATGTGGGCATTTGTTTTGCCATCTTGAGATATTTTTAGGTAATTTGCATATTCCTTCAGATAGTAAGCTCACAAGGGTATTGGTTATCTCTCTTTGGTGTCTTCAGTTACTCTTGATTTTGGTTCATCGCTATGAATTTGTCATTTTGACTTGTTTTATTGTCTATTATTTGTGCATTTCACTTGTCTTAGTCTTTAGGCAGGTTTTTTCAGGGGCACGACCATAGACCTACATGACTTCCGGTCCGACGCAGATCACTGCAGGAGCCGCCCAGAAACGTAGGTATGTGCTTGAGTTAGATGGAGCTCTTCCTGAGCAGCGCACCGCAGTGTGGGGAGTGTAAACTCCCCTATACATTCTTGTTGCCGGATGGCGTGATGCGATAAATTTACCGCACTGCAGCACCCTAGTGTGAAAAAACCATTAAAGTCATTATGAATATATTTCTTGTTATGTTACTTTTGTATATAGTATTTATAGAAGATGAAACAATGACAAGAGGAAAATGTATGAGTAAAGTTCTCTCCCACTAAAACAAATGAGTGTATGCTTTTTTGGGTGATTTACCGTCTTCTGGTATTTACGATTAGTGCAGTCCTTGGTGGTTATACTTCCTCGTGGCTCTCACTTTTTCCTGCAGCTCCAGTTCTGTAGCCTGTCATTGTTTTTTTCACACTAGTATTTATTAAAGTATTATAAACATGCATATGTTATTCAAACAGATGCAGAAAAAAGTAGCTTTGAATCCAGTCTGGTATATCAGTATGAGAGAACTAAAGTAACAAAGAGAGGTATAACCATTGCATATTATAAAATATACAGCAACCACATGTTTCGTAGGTGTAAGTGCAGGAATAGTTTTGTATCATTTGACTAATATTCCATGTGATTTTAATGCTTTCTCCAGAAACAATAAGTATTAGATGTTGTTATAACCGCTTATGTGGGCATTTTTTTGCCATCTGGAGATATTTTTAGGTTATTTTTTTTCCATTTTGGGTTGCTGTAAAGTAATCATAGAATCTAGCAATCTGGTGAGGTGTGGCACGGCTATTGAGGGGAAACGGAGGAGGTCGTGCATGTGAAAGGGAATTTTGAATGTAAAGAAGTAGAAATAAAGCCGCAAGAGTTGGTTTTAAAAAAGCTGATAGTATTTTCAGCCAGTTTTCAAAAGACTACATTTTTGGAATTTAACCATTCCATACATTTTTATTTGTTTACCATTCATACTTCTCTTTCACATAGAAATAGTGAAACCCGCAAAAGATGCAAATTCCTTTAGATAGTAAGCTCACAAGGGCATTGGTTATCTCTCTTTGGTGTCTTTAGTTAGTCTTGATTTTGGTTCATCGCTATGGATTTGTCATTTTGACTTGCTTTATTGTCTATTATTTGTGCATTTCACTTGTCTTAGTCTTTAGGCAGGTTTTTTCAGGGGCACGACCATAGACCTACATGACTTCTGGTCCGACGCAGATCACTGCAGGAGCCGCCCAGAAACGTAGGTATGCGCTTGCGTTAGATGGAGCTCTTCTGGAGCAGCGCACCGCAGTGTGGGGAGTGTAAACTCCCCTATACATTCTTGTTGCCAGATGGCATGATGCGATACATTTCTTGTTATGTTATTTTTGTAGATAGTATTTATAGAAGATGAAACAATGACAAGAGGAAAATGTATGAGTAAAGTTCTCTCCCTCTAAAGCAAATTAGTGTATGCTTTTTTGGGTGATTTACCGTCTTCTGGTATTTACGATTAGTGCAGTCTTTGGTGGTTATACTTCCTCGTGGCTCTCACTTTTTCCTGCAGCTCCATTTCTGTAGCCTGTCATTGTTTTTTTTCACACTAGTATTTATTAAAGTATTATAAACATACATATGTTATTCAAACAGATGCAGAAAAAAAGTAGCTTTAAATCCAGTCTGTTATATCAGTATGAGAGAACTAAAGTAACAAAGAGAGGTATAACCATTGCATATTATAAAATATACAGCAACCACATGTTTTATATGTGTAAGTGCAGGAATAATTTTGTGTCTTTTGACTAATATTCCATGTGATTTTAATGCTTTCTCTAGAAACAATAAATATTAGATGTTGTTATAACCGCTTATGTGGGCATTTGTTTTGCCATCTGGAGATATTTTAGGTAATTTGCATATTCCTTCAGATAGTAAGATCACAAGGGCATTGGTTATCTCTCTTTGGTGTCTTTAGTTACTCTTGATTTTGGTTCACCGCTATGGATTTGTCATTTTGACTTGCTTTATTGTCTATTATTTGTGCATTTCACTTGTCTTAGTCTTTAGGCAGGTTTTTTCAGGGGCACGACCATAGACCTACATAACTTCCGGTCCGACGCAGATCACTACAGGAGCCGCCCAGAAACGTAGGTATGCGCTTGCGTTAGATGGAGCTCTTCTGGAGCAGCGCACCACAGTGTGGGGAGTGTAAACTCCCCTATACATTCTTGTTGCCGGATGGCGTGATGCGATAAATTCACCGCACTGCAGCACCCTAGTGTGAAAAAACCCTTAAAGTCATTATGAATATATTTCTTGTTATGTTACTTTTGTATATAGTATTTATAGAAGATGAAACAATGACAAGAGGAAAATGTATGAGTAAAGTTCTCTCCCTCTAAAGCAAATTAGTGTATGCTTTTTTGGGTGATTTACCGTCTTTTGGTATTTACGATTAGTGCAGTCCTTGGTGGTTATTCTTCCTCGTGGCTCTCACTTTTTCCTGCAGCTCCATTTCTGTAGCCTGTCATTGTTTTTTTTCACACTAGTATTTATTAAAGTATTATAAACATGCATATGTTATTCAAACAGATGCAGAAAAAAGTATCTTTGAATCCAGTCTGGTACATCAGTATGAGAGAACTAAAGTAACAAAGAGAGGTATAACCATTGCATATTATAAAATATACAGCAACCACATGTTTCATATGTGTAAGTGCAGGAATAATGTTGTATCTTTTGACTAATATTTCATGTGATTTTAATGCTTTCTCCAGAAACAATAAGTATTAGATGTTGTTATAACCGCTTATGTGGGCATTGTTTTGCCATCTGGAGATATTTTTAGGTAATTTGCATATTCCTTCAGTTAGTAAGATCACAAGGGCATTGGTTATCTCTCTTTGGTGTCTTTAGTTACTCTTGATTTTGGTTCATCGCTATGGATTTGTAATTTTGACTTGTTTTATTGTCTATTATTTGTGCATTTCACTTGTCTTAGTCTTTAGGCAGGTTTTTTCAGGGGCACGACCATAGACCTACATGACTTCCGGTCCGACGCAGATCACTGCAGGAGCCGCCCAGAAACGTAGGTATGCGCTTGCGTTAGATGGAGCTCTTCTGGAGCAGCGCACCGCAGTGTGGGGAGTGTAAACTCCCCTAAACATTCTTGTTGCCGGATGGCGTGATGCGATAAATTTACCGCACTGCAGCACCCTAGTGTGAAAAAACCCTTAAAGTCATTATGAATATATTTCTTGTTATGTTACTTTTGTATATAGTATTTATAGAAGATGAAACAATGACAAGAGGAAAATGTATGAGTAAAGTTCTCTCCCACTAAAGCAAATTAGTGTATGCTTTTTTGGGTGATTTACCGTCTTCTGGTATTTACGATTAGTGCAGTCCTTGGTGGTTATACTTCCTCGTGGCTCTCACTTTTTCCTGCAGCTCCATTTCTGTAGCCTGTCATTGTTTTTTTCACACTAGTATTTATTAAAGTATTATAAACATGCATATGTTATTCAAACAGATGCAGACAAAAGTATCTTTGAATCCAGTCTGGTATATCAGTATGAGAGAACTAAAGTAACAAAGAGAGGTATAACCATTGCATATTATAAAATATACAGCAACCACATGTTTCGTAGGTGTAAGTGCAGGAATAGTTTTGTATCATTTGACTAATATTCCATGTGATTTTAATGCTTTCTCCAGAAACAATAAGTATTAGATGTTGTTATAACCGCTTATGTGGGCATTTTTTTGCCATCTGGAGATATTTTTAGGTTATTTTTTTTCCATTTTGGGTTGCTGTAAAGTAATCATAGAATCTAGCAATCTGGTGAGGTGTGGCACGGCTATTGAGGGGAAACGGAGGAGGTCGTGCATGTGAAAGGGAATTTTGAATGTAAAGAAGTAGAAATAAAGCCGCAAGAGTTGGTTTTAAAAAAGCTGATAGTATTTTCAGCCAGTTTTCAAAAGACTACATTTTTGGAATATAACCATTCCATACATTTTTATTTGTTTACCATTCATACTTCTCTTTCACATAGAAATAGTGAAACCCGCAAAAGATGCAAATTCCTTTAGATAGTAAGCTCACAAGGGCATTGGTTATCTCTCTTTGGTGTCTTTAGTTAGTCTTGATTTTGGTTCATCGCTATGGATTTGTCATTTTGACTTGCTTTATTGTCTATTATTTGTGCATTTCACTTGTCTTAGTCTTTAGGCAGGTTTTTTCAGGGGCACGACCATAGACCTACATGACTTCCGGTCCGACGCAGATCACTGCAGGAGCCGCCCAGAAACGTAGGTATGCGCTTGCGTTAGATGGAGCTCTTCTGGAGCAGCACACCGCAGTGTGGGGAGTGTAAACTCCCCTATACATTCTTGTTGCCGGATGGCATGATGCGATACATTTCTTGTTATGTTATTTTTGTAGATAGTATTTATAGAAGATGAAACAATGACAAGAGGAAAATGTATGAGTAAAGTTTTCTCCCTCTAAAGCAAATTAGTGTATGCTTTTTTGGGTGATTTACCGTCTTCTGGTATTTACGATTAGTGCAGTCCTTGGTGGTTATACTTCCTCGTGGCTCTCACTTTTTCCTGCAGCTCCATTTCTGTAGCCTGTCATTGTTTTTTTTCACACTAGTATTTATTAAAGTATTATAAACATACATATGTTATTCAAACAGATGCAGAAAAAAGTAGCTTTAAATCCAGTCTGTTATATCAGTATGAGAGAACTAAAGTAACAAAGAGAGGTATAACCATTGCATATTATAAAATATACAGCAACCACATGTTTCATATGTGTAAGTGCAGGAATAATGTTGTATGTTTTGACTAATATTCCATGTGATTTTAATGCTTTCTCCAGAAACAATAAGTATTAGATGTTGTTATAACCGCTTATGTGGGCATTTGTTTTGCCATCTTGAGATATTTTTAGGTAATTTGCATATTCCTTCAGATAGTAAGCTCACAAGGGTATTGGTTATCTCTCTTTGGTGTCTTCAGTTACTCTTGATTTTGGTTCATCGCTATGAATTTGTCATTTTGACTTGTTTTATTGTCTATTATTTGTGCATTTCACTTGTCTTAGTCTTTAGGCAGGTTTTTTCGGGGGCACGACCATAGACCTACATGACTTCCGGTCCGACGCAGATCACTGCAGGAGCCGCCCAGAAACGTAGGTATGCGCTTGAGTTAGATGGAGCTCTTCCTGAGCAGCGCACCGCAGTGTTGGCAGTGTAAACTCCCCTATACATTCTTGTTGCCGGATGGCGTGATGCGTTAAATTTACCGCACTGCAGCACCCTAGTGTGAAAAAACCATTAAAGTCATTATGAATATATTTCTTGTTATGTTACTTTTGTATATAGTATTTATAGAAGATGAAACAATGACAAGAGGAAAATGTATGAGTAAAGTTCTCTCCCACTAAAACAAATGAGTGTATGCTTTTTTGGGTGATTTACCGTCTTCTGGTATTTACGATTAGTGCAGTCCTTGGTGGTTATACTTCCTCGTGGCTCTCACTTTTTCCTGCAGCTCCAGTTCTGTAGCCTGTCATTGTTTTTTTCACACTAGTATTTATTAAAGTATTATAAACATGCATATGTTATTCAAACAGATGCAGAAAAAAGTATCTTTGAATCCAGTCTGGTATATCAGTATGAGAGAACTAAAGTAACAAAGAGAGGTATAACCATTGCATATTATAAAATATACAGCAACCACATGTTTCGTAGGTGTAAGTGCAGGAATAGTTTTGTATCATTTGACTAATATTCCATGTGATTTTAATGCTTTCTCCAGAAACAATAAGTATTAGATGTTGTTATAACCGCTTATGTGGGCATTTTTTTGCCATCTGGAGATATTTTTAGGTTATTTTTTTTCCATTTTGGGTTGCTGTAAAATAATCATAGAATCTAGCAATCTGGTGAGGTGTGGCACGGCTATTGAGGGGAAACGGAGGAGGTCGTGCATGTGAAAGGGAATTTTGAATGTAAAGAAGTAGAAATAAAGCCGCAAGAGTTGGTTTTAAAAAAGCTGATAGTATTTTCAGCCAGTTTTCAAAAGACTACATTTTTGGAATTTAACCATTCCATACATTTTTATTTGTTTACCATTCATACTTCTCTTTCACATAGAAATAGTGAAACCCGCAAAAGATGCAAATTCCTTTAGATAGTAAGCTCACAAGGGCATTGGTTATCTCTCTTTGGTGTCTTTAGTTAGTCTTGATTTTGGTTCATCGCTATGGATTTGTCATTTTGACTTGCTTTATTGTCTATTATTTGTGCATTTCACTTGTCTTAGTCTTTAGGCAGGTTTTTTCAGGGGCACGACCATAGACCTACATGACTTCTGGTCCGACGCAGATCACTGCAGGAGCCGCCCAGAAACGTAGGTATGCGCTTGCGTTAGATGGAGCTCTTCTGGAGCAGCGCACCGCAGTGTGGGGAGTGTAAACTCCCCTATACATTCTTGTTGCCAGATGGCATGATGCGATACATTTCTTGTTATGTTATTTTTGTAGATAGTATTTATAGAAGATGAAACAATGACAAGAGGAAAATGTATGAGTAAAGTTCTCTCCCTCTAAAGCAAATTAGTGTATGCTTTTTTGGGTGATTTACCGTCTTCTGGTATTTACGATTAGTGCAGTCTTTGGTGGCTATACTTCCTCGTGGCTCTCACTTTTTCCTGCAGCTCCATTTCTGTAGCCTGTCATTGTTTTTTTTCACACTAGTATTTATTAAAGTATTATAAACATACATATGTTATTCAAACAGATGCAGAAAAAAAGTAGCTTTAAATCCAGTCTGTTATATCAGTATGAGAGAACTAAAGTAACAAAGAGAGGTATAACCATTGCATATTATAAAATATACAGCAACCACATGTTTTATATGTGTAAGTGCAGGAATAATTTTGTGTCTTTTGACTAATATTCCATGTGATTTTAATGCTTTCTCTAGAAACAATAAATATTAGATGTTGTTATAACCGCTTATGTGGGCATTTGTTTTGCCATCTGGAGATATTTTAGGTAATTTGCATATTCCTTCAGATAGTAAGATCACAAGGGCATTGGTTATCTCTCTTTGGTGTCTTTAGTTACTCTTGATTTTGGTTCATCGCTATGGATTTGTCATTTTGACTTGCTTTATTGTCTATTATTTGTGCATTTCACTTGTCTTAGTCTTTAGGCAGGTTTTTTCAGGGGCACGACCATAGACCTACATAACTTCCGGTCCGACGCAGATCACTACAGGAGCCGCCCAGAAACGTAGGTATGCGCTTGCGTTAGATGGAGCTCTTCTGGAGCAGCGCACCACAGTGTGGGGAGTGTAAACTCCCCTATACATTCTTGTTGCCGGATGGCGTGATGCGATAAATTCACCGCACTGCAGCACCCTAGTGTGAAAAAACCCTTAAAGTCATTATGAATATATTTCTTGTTATGTTACTTTTGTATATAGTATTTATAGAAGATGAAACAATGACAAGAGGAAAATGTATGAGTAAAGTTCTCTCCCTCTAAAGCAAATTAGTGTATGCTTTTTTGGGTGATTTACCGTCTTTTGGTATTTACGATTAGTGCAGTCCTTGGTGGTTATTCTTCCTCGTGGCTCTCACTTTTTCCTGCAGCTCCATTTCTGTAGCCTGTCATTGTTTTTTTTCACACTAGTATTTATTAAAGTATTATAAACATGCATATGTTATTCAAACAGATGCAGAAAAAAGTATCTTTGAATCCAGTCTGGTATATCAGTATGAGAGAACTAAAGTAACAAAGAGAGGTATAACCATTGCATATTATAAAATATACAGCAACCACATGTTTCATATGTGTAAGTGCAGGAATAATGTTGTATCTTTTGACTAATATTTCATGTGATTTTAATGCTTTCTCCAGAAACAATAAGTATTAGATGTTGTTATAACCGCTTATGTGGGCATTGTTTTGCCATCTGGAGATATTTTTAGGTAATTTGCATATTCCTTCAGTTAGTAAGATCACAAGGGCATTGGTTATCTCTCTTTGGTGTCTTTAGTTACTCTTGATTTTGGTTCATCGCTATGGATTTGTAATTTTGACTTGTTTTATTGTCTATTATTTGTGCATTTCACTTGTCTTAGTCTTTAGGCAGGTTTTTTCAGGGGCACGACCATAGACCTACATGACTTCCGGTCCGACGCAGATCACTGCAGGAGCCGCCCAGAAACGTAGGTATGCGCTTGCGTTAGATGGAGCTCTTCTGGAGCAGCGCACCGCAGTGTGGGGAGTGTAAACTCCCCTAAACATTCTTGTTGCCGGATGGCGTGATGCGATAAATTTACCGCACTGCAGCACCCTAGTGTGAAAAAACCCTTAAAGTCATTATGAATATATTTCTTGTTATGTTACTTTTGTATATAGTATTTATAGAAGATGAAACAATGACAAGAGGAAAATGTATGAGTAAAGTTCTCTCCCACTAAAGCAAATTAGTGTATGCTTTTTTGGGTGATTTACCGTCTTCTGGTATTTACGATTAGTGCAGTCCTTGGTGGTTATACTTCCTCGTGGCTCTCACTTTTTCCTGCAGCTCCATTTCTGTAGCCTGTCATTGTTTTTTTCACACTAGTATTTATTAAAGTATTATAAACATGCATATGTTATTCAAACAGATGCAGACAAAAGTATCTTTGAATCCAGTCTGGTATATCAGTATGAGAGAACTAAAGTAACAAAGAGAGGTATAACCATTGCATATTATAAAATATACAGCAACCACATGTTTCGTAGGTGTAAGTGCAGGAATAGTTTTGTATCATTTGACTAATATTCCATGTGATTTTAATGCTTTCTCCAGAAACAATAAGTATTAGATGTTGTTATAACCGCTTATGTGGGCATTTTTTTGCCATCTGGAGATATTTTTAGGTTATTTTTTTTCCATTTTGGGTTGCTGTAAAGTAATCATAGAATCTAGCAATCTGGTGAGGTGTGGCACGGCTATTGAGGGGAAACGGAGGAGGTCGTGCATGTGAAAGGGAATTTTGAATGTAAAGAAGTAGAAATAAAGCCGCAAGAGTTGGTTTTAAAAAAGCTGATAGTATTTTCAGCCAGTTTTCAAAAGACTACATTTTTGGAATATAACCATTCCATACATTTTTATTTGTTTACCATTCATACTTCTCTTTCACATAGAAATAGTGAAACCCGCAAAAGATGCAAATTCCTTTAGATAGTAAGCTCACAAGGGCATTGGTTATCTCTCTTTGGTGTCTTTAGTTAGTCTTGATTTTGGTTCATCGCTATGGATTTGTCATTTTGACTTGCTTTATTGTCTATTATTTGTGCATTTCACTTGTCTTAGTCTTTAGGCAGGTTTTTTCAGGGGCACGACCATAGACCTACATGACTTCCGGTCCGACGCAGATCACTGCAGGAGCCGCCCAGAAATGTAGGTATGCGCTTGCGTTAGATGGAGCTCTTCTGGAGCAGCACACCGCAGTGTGGGGAGTGTAAACTCCCCTATACATTCTTGTTGCCGGATGGCATGATGCGATACATTTCTTGTTATGTTATTTTTGTAGATAGTATTTATAGAAGATGAAACAATGACAAGAGGAAAATGTATGAGTAAAGTTTTCTCCCTCTAAAGCAAATTAGTGTATGCTTTTTTGGGTGATTTACCGTCTTCTGGTATTTACGATTAGTGCAGTCCTTGGTGGTTATACTTCCTCGTGGCTCTCACTTTTTCCTGCAGCTCCATTTCTGTAGCCTGTCATTGTTTTTTTTCACACTAGTATTTATTAAAGTATTATAAACATACATATGTTATTCAAACAGATGCAGAAAAAAGTAGCTTTAAATCCAGTCTGTTATATCAGTATGAGAGAACTAAAGTAACAAAGAGAGGTATAACCATTGCATATTATAAAATATACAGCAACCACATGTTTCATATGTGTAAGTGCAGGAATAATGTTGTATGTTTTGACTAATATTCCATGTGATTTTAATGCTTTCTCCAGAAACAATAAGTATTAGATGTTGTTATAACCGCTTATGTGGGCATTTGTTTTGCCATCTTGAGATATTTTTAGGTAATTTGCATATTCCTTCAGATAGTAAGCTCACAAGGGTATTGGTTATCTCTCTTTGGTGTCTTCAGTTACTCTTGATTTTGGTTCATCGCTATGAATTTGTCATTTTGACTTGTTTTATTGTCTATTATTTGTGCATTTCACTTGTCTTAGTCTTTAGGCAGGTTTTTTCGGGGGCACGACCATAGACCTACATGACTTCCGGTCCGACGCAGATCACTGCAGGAGCCGCCCAGAAACGTAGGTATGCGCTTGAGTTAGATGGAGCTCTTCCTGAGCAGCGCACCGCAGTGTGGGGAGTGTAAACTCCCCTATACATTCTTGTTGCCGGATGGCGTGATGCGTTAAATTTACCGCACTGCAGCACCCTAGTGTGAAAAAACCATTAAAGTCATTATGAATATATTTCTTGTTATGTTACTTTTGTATATAGTATTTATAGAAGATGAAACAATGACAAGAGGAAAATGTATGAGTAAAGTTCTCTCCCACTAAAACAAATGAGTGTATGCTTTTTTGGGTGATTTACCGTCTTCTGGTATTTACGATTAGTGCAGTCCTTGGTGGTTATACTTCCTCGTGGCTCTCACTTTTTCCTGCAGCTCCAGTTCTGTAGCCTGTCATTGTTTTTTTCACACTAGTATTTATTAAAGTATTATAAACATGCATATGTTATTCAAACAGATGCAGAAAAAAGTATCTTTGAATCCAGTCTGGTATATCAGTATGAGAGAACTAAAGTAACAAAGAGAGGTATAACCATTGCATATTATAAAATATACAGCAACCACATGTTTCGTAGGTGTAAGTGCAGGAATAGTTTTGTATCATTTGACTAATATTCCATGTGATTTTAATGCTTTCTCCAGAAACAATAAGTATTAGATGTTGTTATAACCGCTTATGTGGGCATTTTTTTGCCATCTGGAGATATTTTTAGGTTATTTTTTTTCCATTTTGGGTTGCTGTAAAATAATCATAGAATCTAGCAATCTGGTGAGGTGTGGCACGGCTATTGAGGGGAAACGGAGGAGGTCGTGCATGTGAAAGGGAATTTTGAATGTAAAGAAGTAGAAATAAAGCCGCAAGAGTTGGTTTTAAAAAAGCTGATAGTATTTTCAGCCAGTTTTCAAAAGACTACATTTTTGGAATTTAACCATTCCATACATTTTTATTTGTTTACCATTCATACTTCTCTTTCACATAGAAATAGTGAAACCCGCAAAAGATGCAAATTCCTTTAGATAGTAAGCTCACAAGGGCATTGGTTATCTCTCTTTGGTGTCTTTAGTTAGTCTTGATTTTAGTTCATCGCTATGGATTTGTCATTTTGACTTGCTTTATTGTCTATTATTTGTGCATTTCACTTGTCTTAGTCTTTAGGCAGGTTTTTTCAGGGGCACGACCATAGACCTACATGACTTCTGGTCCGACGCAGATCACTGCAGGAGCCGCCCAGAAACGTAGGTATGCGCTTGAGTTAGATGGAGCTCTTCCTGAGCAGCGCACCGCAGTGTGGGGAGTGTAAACTCCCCCATACATTCTTGTTGCCGGATGGCGTGATGCGATACATTTCTTGTTATGTTATTTTTGTAGATAGTATTTATAGAAGATGAAACAATGACAAGAGGAAAATGTATGAGTAAAGTTCTCTCCCTCTAAAGCAAATTAGTGTATGCTTTTTTTGGGTGATTTACCGTCTTCTGGTATTTACGATTAGTGCAGTCTTTGGTGGTTATACTTCCTCGTGGCTCTCACTTTTTCCTGCAGCTCCATTTCTGTAGCCTGTCATTGTTTTTTTTCACACTAGTATTTATTAAAGTATTATAAACATACATATGTTATTCAAACAGATGCAGAAAAAAGTAGCTTTAAATCCAGTCTGTTATATCAGTATGAGAGAACTAAAGTAACAAAGAGAGGTATAACCATTGCATATTATAAAATATACAGCAACCACATGTTTTATATGTGTAAGTGCAGGAATAATTTTGTGTCTTTTGACTAATATTCCATGTGATTTTAATGCTTTCTCTAGAAACAATAAATATTAGATGTTGTTATAACCGCTTATGTGGGCATTTGTTTTGCCATCTGGAGATATTTTAGGTAATTTGCATATTCCTTCAGATAGTAAGATCACAAGGGCATTGGTTATCTCTTTTTGGTGTCTTTAGTTACTCTTGATTTTGGTTCATCGCTATGGATTTGTAATTTTGACTTGTTTTATTGTCTATTATTTGTGCATTTCACTTGTCTTAGTCTTTAGGCAGGTTTTTTCAGGGGCACGACCATAGACCTACATGACTTCCGGTCCGACGCAGATCACTGCAGGAGCCGCCCAGAAACGTAGGTATGCGCTTGCGTTAGATGGAGCTCTTCTGGAGCAGCGCACCGCAGTGTGGGGAGTGTAAACTCCCCTATACATTCTTGTTGCCGGATGGCGTGATGCGATAAATTTACCGCACTGCAGCACCCTAGTGTGAAAAAACCCTTAAAGTCATTATGAATATATTTCTTGTTATGTTACTTTTGTATATAGTATTTATAGAAGATGAAACAATGACAAGAGGAAAATGTATGAGTAAAGTTCTCTCCCACTAAAGCAAATTAGTGTATGCTTTTTTGGGTGATTTACCGTCTTCTGGTATTTACGATTAGTGCAGTCCTTGGTGGTTATACTTCCTCGTGGCTCTCACTTTTTCCTGCAGCTCCAGTTCTGTAGCCTGTCATTGTTTTTTTCACACTAGTATTTATTAAAGTATTATAAACATGCATATGTTATTCAAACAGATGCAGACAAAAGTATCTTTGAATCCAGTCTGGTATATCAGTATGAGAGAACTAAAGTAACAAAGAGAGGTATAACCATTGCATATTATAAAATATACAGCAACCACATGTTTCGTAGGTGTAAGTGCAGGAATAGTTTTGTATCATTTGACTAATATTCCATGTGATTTTAATGCTTTCTCCAGAAACAATAAGTATTAGATGTTGTTATAACCGCTTATGTGGGCATTTTTTTGCCATCTGGAGATATTTTTAGGTTATTTTTTTTCCATTTTGGGTTGCTGTAGAGTAATCATAGAATCTAGCAATCTGGTGAGGTGTGGCACGGCTATTGAGGGGAAACGGAGGAGGTCGTGCATGTGAAAGGGAATTTTGAATGTAAAGAAGTAGAAATAAAGCCGCAAGAGTTGGTTTTAAAAAAGCTGATAGTATTTTCAGCCAGTTTTCAAAAGACTACATTTTTGGAATTTAACCATTCCATACATTTTTATTTGTTTACCATTCATACTTCTCTTTCACATAGAAATAGTGAAACCCGCAAAAGATGCAAATTCCTTTAGATAGTAAGCTCACAAGGGCATTGGTTATCTCTCTTTGGTGTCTTTAGTTAGTCTTGATTTTGGTTCATCGCTATGGATTTCTCATTTTGACTTGCTTTATTGTCTATTATTTGTGCATTTCACTTGTCTTAGTCTTTAGGCAGGTTTTTTCAGGGGCACGACCATAGACCTACATGACTTCCGGTCCGACGCAGATCACTGCAGGAGCCGCCCAGAAACGTAGGTATGCGCTTGCGTTAGATGGAGCTCTTCTGGAGCAGCACACCGCAGTGTGGGGAGTGTAAACTCCCCTATACATTCTTGTTGCCGGATGGCATGATGCGATACATTTCTTGTTATGTTATTTTTGTAGATAGTATTTATAGAAGATGAAACAATGACAAGAGGAAAATGTATAAGTAAAGTTCTCTCCCTCTAAAGCAAATTAGTGTATGCATTTTTGGGTGATTTACCGTCTTCTGGTATTTACGATTAGTGCAGTCCTTGGTGGTTATACTTCCTCGTGGCTCTCACTTTTTCCTGCAGCTCCATTTCTGTAGCCTGTCATTGTTTTTTTCACACTAGTATTTATTAAAGTATTATAAACATACATATGTTATTCAAACAGATGCAGAAAAAAGTAGCTTTAAATCCAGTCTGTTATATCAGTATGAGAGAACTAAAGTAACAAAGAGAGGTATAACCATTGCATATTATAAAATATACAGCAACCACATGTTTCATATGTGTAAGTGCAGGAATAATGTTGTATGTTTTGACTAATATTCCATGTGATTTTAATGCTTTCTCCAGAAACAATAAGTATTAGATGTTGTTATAACCGCTTATGTGGGCATTTGTTTTGCCATCTTGAGATATTTTTAGGTAATTTGCATATTCCTTCAGATAGTAAGCTCACAAGGGTATTGGTTATCTCTCTTTGGTGTCTTCAGTTACTCTTGATTTTGGTTCATCGCTATGAATTTGTCATTTTGACTTGTTTTATTGTCTATTATTTGTGCATTTCACTTGTCTTAGTCTTTAGGCAGGTTTTTTCAGTGGCACGACCATAGACCTACATGACTTCCGGTCTGACGCAGATCACTGCAGGAGCCGCCCAGAAACGTAGGTATGCGCTTGAGTTAGATGGAGCTCTTCCTGAGCAGCGCACCGCAGTGTGGGGAGTGTAAACTCCCCTATACATTCTTGTTGCCGGATGGCGTGATGCGATAAATTTACCGCACTGCAGCACCCTAGTGTGAAAAAACCAGTAAAGTCATTATGAATATATTTCTTGTTATGTTACTTTTGTATATAGTATTTATAGAAGATGAAACAATGACAAGAGGAAAATGTATGAGTAAAGTTCTCTCCCACTAAAACAAATGAGTGTATGCTTTTTTGGGTGATTTACCGTCTTCTGGTATTTACGATTAGTGCAGTCCTTGGTGGTTATACTTCCTCGTGGCTCTCACTTTTTCCTGCAGCTCCAGTTCTGTAGCCTGTCATTGTTTTTTTCACACTAGTATTTATTAAAGTATTATAAACATGCATATGTTATTCAAACAGATGCAGAAAAAAGTATCTTTGAATCCAGTCTGGTATATCAGTATGAGAGAACTAAAGTAACAAAGAGAGGTATAACCATTGCATATTATAAAATATACAGCAACCACATGTTTCGTAGGTGTAAGTGCAGGAATAGTTTTGTATCATTTGACTAATATTCCATGTGATTTTAATGCTTTCTCCAGAAACAATAAGTATTAGATGTTGTTATAACCGCTTATGTGGGCATTTTTTTGCCATCTGGAGATATTTTTAGGTTATTTTTTTTCCATTTTGGGTTGCTGTAAAATAATCATAGAATCTAGCAATCTGGTGAGGTGTGGCACGGCTATTGAGGGGAAACGGAGGAGGTCGTGCATGTGAAAGGGAATTTTGAATGTAAAGAAGTAGAAATAAAGCCGCAAGAGTTGGTTTTAAAAAAGCTGATAGTATTTTCAGCCAGTTTTCAAAAGACTACATTTTTGGAATTTAACCATTCCATACATTTTTATTTGTTTACCATTCATACTTCTCTTTCACATAGAAATAGTGAAACCCGCAAAAGATGCAAATTCCTTTAGATAGTAAGCTCACAAGGGCATTGGTTATCTCTCTTTGGTGTCTTTAGTTAGTCTTGATTTTGGTTCATCGCTATGGATTTGTCATTTTGACTTGCTTTATTGTCTATTATTTGTGCATTTCACTTGTCTTAGTCTTTAGGCAGGTTTTTTCAGGGGCACGACCATAGACCTACATGACTTCTGGTCCGACGCAGATCACTGCAGGAGCCGCCCAGAAACGTAGGTATGCGCTTGCGTTAGATGGAGCTCTTCTGGAGCAGCGCACCGCAGTGTGGGGAGTGTAAACTCCCCTATACATTCTTGTTGCCGGATGGCATGATGCGATACATTTCTTGTTATGTTATTTTTGTAGATAGTATTTATAGAAGATGAAACAATGACAAGAGGAAAATGTATGAGTAAAGTTCTCTCCCTCTAAAGCAAATTAGTGTATGCTTTTTTGGGTGATTTACCGTCTTCTGGTATTTACGATTAGTGCAGTCTTTGGTGGTTATACTTCCTCGTGGCTCTCACTTTTTCCTGCAGCTCCATTTCTGTAGCCTGTCATTGTTTTTTTTCACACTAGTATTTATTAAAGTATTATAAACATACATATGTTATTCAAACAGATGCAGAAAAAAGTAGCTTTAAATCCAGTCTGTTATATCAGTATGAGAGAACTAAAGTAACAAAGAGAGGTATAACCATTGCATATTATAAAATATACAGCAACCACATGTTTTATATGTGTAAGTGCAGGAATAATTTTGTGTCTTTTGACTAATATTCCATGTGATTTTAATGCTTTCTCTAGAAACAATAAATATTAGATGTTGTTATAACCGCTTATGTGGGCATTTGTTTTGCCATCTGGAGATATTTTAGGTAATTTGCATATTCCTTCAGATAGTAAGATCACAAGGGCATTGGTTATCTCTCTTTGGTGTCTTTAGTTACTCTTGATTTTGGTTCATCGCTATGAATTTGTCATTTTGACTTGCTTTATTGTCTATTATTTGTGCATTTCACTTGTCTTAGTCTTTAGGCAGGTTTTTTCAGGGGCACGACCATAGACCTACATGACTTCCGGTCCGACGCAGATCACTGCAGGAGCCGCCCAGAAACGTAGGTATGCGCTTGCGTTAGATGGAGCTCTTATGGAGCAGCGCACCACAGTGTGGGGAGTGTAAACTCCCCTATACATTCTTGTTGCCGGATGGCGTGATGCGATAAATTCACCGCACTGCAGCACCCTAGTGTAAAAAAACCCTTAAAGTCATTATGAATATATTTCTTGTTATGTTACTTTTGTATATAGTATTTATAGAAAATGAAACAATGACAAGAGGAAAATGTATGAGTAAAGTTCTCTCCCTCTAAAGCAAATTAGTGTATGCTTTTTTGGGTGATTTACCGTCTTTTGGTATTTACGATTAGTGCAGTCCTTGGTGGTTATTCTTCCTCGTGGCTCTCACTTTTTCCTGCAGCTCCATTTCTGTAGCCTGTCATTGTTTTTTTTCACACTAGTATTTATTAAAGTATTATAAACATACATATGTTATTCAAACAGATGCAGAAAAAAGTAGCTTTAAATCCAGTCTGTTATATCAGTATGAGAGAACTAAAGTAACAAAGAGAGGTATAACCATTGCATATTATAAAATATACAGCAACCACATGTTTCATATGTGTAAGTGCAGGAATAATGTTGTATGTTTTGACTAATATTCCATGTGATTTTAATGCTTTCTCCAGAAACAATAAGTATTAGATGTTGTTATAACCGCTTATGTGGGCATTTGTTTTGCCATCTGGAGATATTTTTAGGTAATTTGCATATTCCTTCAGATAGTAAGCTCACAAGGGTATTGGTTATCTCTCTTTGGTGTCTTTAGTTACTCTTGATTTTGGTTCATCGCTATGAATTTGTCATTTTGACTTGTTTTATTGTCTATTATTTGTGCATTTCACTTGTCTTAGTCTTTAGGCACGTTTTTTCAGGGGCACGACCATAGACCTACATGACTTCCGGTCCGACGCAGATCACTGCAGGAGCCGCCCAGAAACGTAGGTATGCGCTTGAGTTAGATGGAGCTCTTCCTGAGCAGCGCACCGCAGTGTGGGGAGTGTAAACTCCCCCATACATTTTTGTTGCCGGATGGCGTGATGTGATAAATTTACCGCACTGCAGCGCCCTAGTGTGAAAAAACCCTTAAAGTCATTATGAATATATTTCTTGTTATGTTATTTGTGTAGATAGTATTTATAGAAGATGAAACAATGACAAGAGGAAAATGTATGAGTAAAGTTCTCTCCCTCTAAAGCAAATTAGTGTATGCTTTTTTGGGTGATTTACCGTCTTCTGGAATTTACGATTAGTGCAGTCCTTGGTGGTTATACTTCCTCGTGGCTCTCACTTTTTCCTGCAGCTCCATTTCTGTAGCCTGTCATTGTTTTTTTTCACACTAGTATTTATTAAAGTATTATAAACATGCATATGTTATTCAAACAGATGCAGAAAAAAGTAGCTTTAAATCCAATCTGTTATATCAGTATGAGAGAACTAAAGTAACAAAGAGAGGTATAACCATTGCATATTATAAAACAAAGAGCAACCACATGTTTCATATGTGTAAGTGCAGGAATAATGTTGTATCTTTTGACTAATATTCCATGTGATTTTAATGCTTTCTCTAGAAACAATAAATATTAGATGTTGTTATAACCGCTTATGTGAGCATTTGTTTTGCCATCTGGAGATATTTTAAGTAATTTGCATATTCCTTCAGATAGTAAGCTCACAAGGGTATTGGTTATCTCTCTTTGGTGTCTTTAGTTACTCTTGATTTTGGTTCATCGCTATGAATTTGTCATTTTGACTTGTTTTATTGTCTATTATTTGTGCATTTCACTTGTCTTAGTCTTTAGGCAGGTTTTTTCAGGGGCACGACCATAGACCTACATGACTTCCGGTCCGACGCAGATCACTGCAGGAGCCGCCCAGGAACGTAGGTATGCACTTGAGTTAGATGGAGCTCTTCCTGAGCAGCGCACCGCAGTGTGGGGAGTGTAAACTCCCCCATACATTCTTGTTGCCGGATGGCGTGATGCGATAAATTTACCGCACTGCAGCGCCCTAGTGTGAAAAAACCCTTAAAGTCATTATGAATATATTTCTTGTTATGTTACTTTTGTATATAGTATTTATAGAAGATGAAACAATGACAAGAGGAAAATGTATGAGTAAAGTTCTCTCCCACTAAAACAAATGAGTG
Organism: Hyperolius riggenbachi; assembly: GCF_040937935.1. Classification (NCBI taxonomy): domain Eukaryota; kingdom Metazoa; phylum Chordata; class Amphibia; order Anura; family Hyperoliidae; genus Hyperolius; species Hyperolius riggenbachi. Next base: position 298,605,452 of record NC_090650.1, read on the forward strand.
TATGCTTTTTTGGGTGATTTACCGTCTTCTGGTATTTACGATTAGTGCAGTCCTTGGTGGTTACACTTCCTCGTGGCTCTCACTTTTTCCTGCAGCTCCAGTTCTGTAGCCTGTCATTGTTTTTTTCACACTAGTATTTATTAAAGTATTATAAACATGCATATGTTATTCAAACAGATGCAGAAAAAAGTATCTTTGAATCCAGTCTGGTATATCAGTATGAGAGAACTAAAGTAACAAAGAGAGGTATAACCATTGCATATTATAAAATATACAGCAACCACATGTTTCGTAGGTGTAAGTGCAGGAATAGTTTTGTATCATTTGACTAATATTCCATGTGATTTTAATGCTTTCTCCAGAAACAATAAGTATTAGATGTTGTTATAACCGCTTATGTGGGCATTTTTTTGCCATCTGGAGATATTTTTAGGTTATTTTTTTTCCATTTTGGGTTGCTGTAAAATAATCATAGAATCTAGCAATCTGGTGAGGTGTGGCACGGCTATTGAGGGGAAACGGAGGAGGTCGTGCATGTGAAAGGGAATTTTGAATGTAAAGAAGTAGAAATAAAGCCGCAAGAGTTGGTTTTAAAAAAGCTGATAGTATTTTCAGCCAGTTTTCAAAAGACTACATTTTTGGAATTTAACCATTCCATACATTTTTATTTGTTTACCATTCATACTTCTCTTTCACATAGAAATAGTGAAACCCGCAAAAGATGCAAATTCCTTTAGATAGTAAGCTCACAAGGGCATTGGTTATCTCTCTTTGGTGTCTTTAGTTAGTCTTGATTTTGGTTCATCGCTATGGATTTGTCATTTTGACTTGCTTTATTGTCTATTATTTGTGCATTTCACTTGTCTTAGTCTTTAGGCAGGTTTTTTCAGGGGCACGACCATAGACCTACATGACTTCTGGTCCGACGCAGATCACTGCAGGAGCCGCCCAGAAACGTAGGTATGCGCTTGCGTTAGATGGAGCTCTTCTGGAGCAGCGCACCGCAGTGTGGGGAGTGTAAACTCCCCTATACATTCTTGTTGCCAGATGGCATGATGCGATACATTTCTTGTTATGTTATTTTTGTAGATAGTATTTATAGAAGATGAAACAATGACAAGAGGAAAATGTATGAGTAAAGTTCTCTCCCTCTAAAGCAAATTAGTGTATGCTTTTTTGGGTGATTTACCGTCTTCTGGTATTTACGATTAGTGCAGTCTTTGGTGGTTATACTTCCTCGTGGCTCTCACTTTTTCCTGCAGCTCCATTTCTGTAGCCTGTCATTGTTTTTTTTCACACTAGTATTTATTAAAGTATTATAAACATACATATGTTATTCAAACAGATGCAGAAAAAAAGTAGCTTTAAATCCAGTCTGTTATATCAGTATGAGAGAACTAAAGTAACAAAGAGAGGTATAACCATTGCATATTATAAAATATACAGCAACCACATGTTTTATATGTGTAAGTGCAGGAATAATTTTGTGTCTTTTGACTAATATTCCATGTGATTTTAATGCTTTCTCTAGAAACAATAAATATTAGATGTTGTTATAACCGCTTATGTGGGCATTTGTTTTGCCATCTGGAGATATTTTAGGTAATTTGCATATTCCTTCAGATAGTAAGATCACAAGGGCATTGGTTATCTCTCTTTGGTGTCTTTAGTTACTCTTGATTTTGGTTCATCGCTATGGATTTGTCATTTTGACTTGCTTTATTGTCTATTATTTGTGCATTTCACTTGTCTTAGTTTTTACACAGGTTTTTTCAGGGGCACGACCATAGACCTACATGACTTCCGGTCCGACGCAGATCACTACAGGAGCCGCCCAGAAACGTAGGTATGCGCTTGCGTTAGATGGAGCTCTTCTGGAGCAGCGCACCACAGTGTGGGGAGTGTAAACTCCCCTATACATTCTTGTTGCCGGATGGCGTGATGCGATAAATTCACCGCACTGCAGCACCCTAGTGTGAAAAAACCCTTAAAGTCATTATGAATATATTTCTTGTTATGTTACTTTTGTATATAGTATTTATAGAAGATGAAACAATGACAAGAGGAAAATGTATGAGTAAAGTTCTCTCCCTCTAAAGCAAATTAGTGTATGCTTTTTTGGGTGATTTACCGTCTTTTGGTATTTACGATTAGTGCAGTCCTTGGTGGTTATTCTTCCTCGTGGCTCTCACTTTTTCCTGCAGCTCCATTTCTGTAGCCTGTCATTGTTTTTTTTCACACTAGTATTTATTAAAGTATTATAAACATGCATATGTTATTCAAACAGATGCAGAAAAAAGTATCTTTGAATCCAGTCTGGTATATCAGTATGAGAGAACTAAAGTAACAAAGAGAGGTATAACCATTGCATATTATAAAATATACAGCAACCACATGTTTCATATGTGTAAGTGCAGGAATAATGTTGTATCTTTTGACTAATATTTCATGTGATTTTAATGCTTTCTCCAGAAACAATAAGTATTAGATGTTGTTATAACCGCTTATGTGGGCATTGTTTTGCCATCTGGAGATATTTTTAGGTAATTTGCATATTCCTTCAGTTAGTAAGATCACAAGGGCATTGGTTATCTCTCTTTGGTGTCTTTAGTTACTCTTGATTTTGGTTCATCGCTATGGATTTGTAATTTTGACTTGTTTTATTGTCTATTATTTGTGCATTTCACTTGTCTTAGTCTTTAGGCAGGTTTTTTCGGGGGCACGACCATAGACCTACATGACTTCCGGTCCGACGCAGATCACTGCAGGAGCCGCCCAGAAACGTAGGTATGCGCTTGAGTTAGATGGAGCTCTTCCTGAGCAGCGCACCGCAGTGTGGGGAGTGTAAACTCCCCTATACATTCTTGTTGCCGGATGGCGTGATGCGTTAAATTTACCGCACTGCAGCACCCTAGTGTGAAAAAACCATTAAAGTCATTATGAATATATTTCTTGTTATGTTACTTTTGTATATAGTATTTATAGAAGATGAAACAATGACAAGAGGAAAATGTATGAGTAAAGTTCTCTCCCACTAAAACAAATGAGTGTATGCTTTTTTGGGTGATTTACCGTCTTCTGGTATTTACGATTAGTGCAGTCCTTGGTGGTTATACTTCCTCGTGGCTCTCACTTTTTCCTGCAGCTCCAGTTCTGTAGCCTGTCATTGTTTTTTTCACACTAGTATTTATTAAAGTATTATAAACATGCATATGTTATTCAAACAGATGCAGACAAAAGTATCTTTGAATCCAGTCTGGTATATCAGTATGAGAGAACTAAAGTAACAAAGAGAGGTATAACCATTGCATATTATAAAATATACAGCAACCACATGTTTCGTAGGTGTAAGTGCAGGAATAGTTTTGTTTCATTTGACTAATATTCCATGTGATTTTAATGCTTTCTCCAGAAACAATAAGTATTAGATGTTGTTATAACCGCTTATGTGGGCATTTTTTTGCCATCTGGAGATATTTTTAGGTTATTTTTTTTCCATTTTGGGTTGCTGTAAAATAATCATAGAATCTAGCAATCTGGTGAGGTGTGGCACGGCTATTGAGGGGAAACGGAGGAGGTCGTGCATGTGAAAGGGAATTTTGAATGTAAAGAAGTAGAAATAAAGCCGCAAGAGTTGGTTTTAAAAAAGCTGATAGTATTTTCAGCCAGTTTTCAAAAGACTACATTTTTGGAATTTAACCATTCCATACATTTTTATTTGTTTACCATTCATACTTCTCTTTCACATAGAAATAGTGAAACCCGCAAAAGATGCAAATTCCTTTAGATAGTAAGCTCACAAGGGCATTGGTTATCTCTCTTTGGTGTCTTTAGTTAGTCTTGATTTTGGTTCATCGCTATGGATTTGTCATTTTAACTTGCTTTATTGTCTATTATTTGTGCATTTCACTTGTCTTAGTCTTTAGGCAGGTTTTTTCAGGGGCACGACCATAGACCTACATGACTTCTGGTCCGACGCAGATCACTGCAGGAGCCGCCCAGAAACGTAGGTATGCGCTTGAGTTAGATGGAGCTCTTCCTGAGCAGCGCACCGCAGTGTGGGGAGTGTAAACTCCCCCATACATTCTTGTTGCCGGATGGCGTGATGCGATACATTTCTTGTTATGTTATTTTTGTAGATAGTATTTATAGAAGATGAAACAATGACAAGAGGAAAATGTATGAGTAAAGTTCTCTCCCTCTAAAGCAAATTAGTGTATGCTTTTTTTGGGTGATTTACCGTCTTCTGGTATTTACGATTAGTGCAGTCTTTGGTGGTTATACTTCCTCGTGGCTCTCACTTTTTCCTGCAGCTCCATTTCTGTAGCCTGTCATTGTTTTTTTTCACACTAGTATTTATTAAAGTATTATAAACATACATATGTTATTCAAACAGATGCAGAAAAAAGTAGCTTTAAATCCAGTCTGTTATATCAGTATGAGAGAACTAAAGTAACAAAGAGAGGTATAACCATTGCATATTATAAAATATACAGCAACCACATGTTTTATATGTGTAAGTGCAGGAATAATTTTGTGTCTTTTGACTAATATTCCATGTGATTTTAATGCTTTCTCTAGAAACAATAAATATTAGATGTTGTTATAACCGCTTATGTGGGCATTTGTTTTGCCATCTGGAGATATTTTAGGTAATTTGCATATTCCTTCAGATAGTAAGATCACAAGGGCATTGGTTATCTCTTTTTGGTGTCTTTAGTTACTCTTGATTTTGGTTCATCGCTATGGATTTGTAATTTTGACTTGTTTTATTGTCTATTATTTGTGCATTTCACTTGTCTTAGTCTTTAGGCAGGTTTTTTCAGGGGCACGACCATAGACCTACATGACTTCCGGTCCGACGCAGATCACTGCAGGAGCCGCCCAGAAATGTAGGTATGCGCTTGCGTTAGATGGAGCTCTTCTGGAGCAGCGCACCGCAGTGTGGGGAGTGTAAACTCCCCTATACATTCTTGTTGCCGGATGGCGTGATGCGATAAATTTACCGCACTGCAGCACCCTAGTGTGAAAAAACCCTTAAAGTCATTATGAATATATTTCTTGTTATGTTACTTTTGTATATAGTATTTATAGAAGATGAAACAATGACAAGAGGAAAATGTATGAGTAAAGTTCTCTCCCACTAAAGCAAATTAGTGTATGCTTTTTTGGGTGATTTACCGTCTTCTGGTATTTACGATTAGTGCAGTCCTTGGTGGTTATACTTCCTCGTGGCTCTCACTTTTTCCTGCAGCTCCAGTTCTGTAGCCTGTCATTGTTTTTTTCACACTAGTATTTATTAAAGTATTATAAACATGCATATGTTATTCAAACAGATGCAGACAAAAGTATCTTTGAATCCAGTCTGGTATATCAGTATGAGAGAACTAAAGTAACAAAGAGAGGTATAACCATTGCATATTATAAAATATACAGCAACCACATGTTTCGTAGGTGTAAGTGCAGGAATAGTTTTGTATCATTTGACTAATATTCCATGTGATTTTAATGCTTTCTCCAGAAACAATAAGTATTAGATGTTGTTATAACCGCTTATGTGGGCATTTTTTTGCCATCTGGAGATATTTTTAGGTTATTTTTTTTCCATTTTGGGTTGCTGTAAAGTAATCATAGAATCTAGCAATCTGGTGAGGTGTGGCACGGCTATTGAGGGGAAACGGAGGAGGTCGTGCATGTGAAAGGGAATTTTGAATGTAAAGAAGTAGAAATAAAGCCGCAAGAGTTGGTTTTAAAAAAGCTGATAGTATTTTCAGCCAGTTTTCAAAAGACTACATTTTTGGAATTTAACCATTCCATACATTTTTATTTGTTTACCATTCATACTTCTCTTTCACATAGAAATAGTGAAACCCGCAAAAGATGCAAATTCCTTTAGATAGTAAGCTCACAAGGGCATTGGTTATCTCTCTTTGGTGTCTTTAGTTAGTCTTGATTTTGGTTCATCGCTATGGATTTGTCATTTTGACTTGCTTTATTGTCTATTATTTGTGCATTTCACTTGTCTTAGTCTTTAGGCAGGTTTTTTCAGGGGCACGACCATAGACCTACATGACTTCCGGTCCGACGCAGATCACTGCAGGAGCCGCCCAGAAACGTAGGTATGCGCTTGCGTTAGATGGAGCTCTTCTGGAGCAGCACACCGCAGTGTGGGGAGTGTAAACTCCCCTATACATTCTTGTTGCCGGATGGCATGATGCGATACATTTCTTGTTATGTTATTTTTGTAGATAGTATTTATAGAAGATGAAACAATGACAAGAGGAAAATGTATAAGTAAAGTTCTCTCCCTCTAAAGCAAATTAGTGTATGCTTTTTTGGGTGATTTACCGTCTTCTGGTATTTACGATTAGTGCAGTCCTTGGTGGTTATACTTCCTCGTGGCTCTCACTTTTTCCTGCAGCTCCATTTCTGTAGCCTGTCATTGTTTTTTTCACACTAGTATTTATTAAAGTATTATAAACATACATATGTTATTCAAACAGATGCAGAAAAAAGTAGCTTTAAATCCAGTCTGTTATATCAGTATGAGAGAACTAAAGTAACAAAGAGAGGTATAACCATTGCATATTAGAAAATATACAGCAACCACATGTTTCATATGTGTAAGTGCAGGAATAATGTTGTATGTTTTGACTAATATTCCATGTGATTTTAATGCTTTCTCCAGAAACAATAAGTATTAGATGTTGTTATAACCGCTTATGTGGGCATTTGTTTTGCCATCTTGAGATATTTTTAGGTAATTTGCATATTCCTTCAGATAGTAAGCTCACAAGGGTATTGGTTATCTCTCTTTGGTGTCTTCAGTTACTCTTGATTTTGGTTCATCGCTATAAATTTGTCATTTTGACTTGTTTTATTGTCTATTATTTGTGCATTTCACTTGTCTTAGTCTTTAGGCAGGTTTTTTCAGGGGCACGACCATAGACCTACATGACTTCCGGTCCGACGCAGATCACTGCAGGAGCCGCCCAGAAACGTAGGTATGCGCTTGAGTTAGATGGAGCTCTTCCTGAGCAGCGCACCGCAGTGTGGGGAGTGTAAACTCCCCTATACATTCTTGTTGCCGGATGGCGTGATGCGATAAATTTACCGCACTGCAGCACCCTAGTGTGAAAAAACCATTAAAGTCATTATGAATATATTTTTTGTTATGTTACTTTTGTATATAGTATTTATAGAAGATGAAACAATGACAAGAGGAAAATGTATGAGTAAAGTTCTCTCCCACTAAAACAAATGAGTGTATGCTTTTTTGGGTGATTTACCGTCTTCTGGTATTTACGATTAGTGCAGTCCTTGGTGGTTATACTTCCTCGTGGCTCTCACTTTTTCCTGCAGCTCCAGTTCTGTAGCCTGTCATTGTTTTTTTCACACTAGTATTTATTAAAGTATTATAAACATGCATATGTTATTCAAACAGATGCAGACAAAAGTATCTTTGAATCCAGTCTGGTATATCAGTATGAGAGAACTAAAGTAACAAAGAGAGGTATAACCATTGCATATTATAAAATATACAGCAACCACATGTTTCGTAGGTGTAAGTGCAGGAATAGTTTTGTATCATTTGACTAATATTCCATGTGATTTTAATGCTTTCTCCAGAAACAATAAGTATTAGATGTTGTTATAACCGCTTATGTGGGCATTTTTTTGCCATCTGGAGATATTTTTAGGTTATTTTTTTTCCATTTTGGGTTGCTGTAAAATAATCATAGAATCTAGCAATCTGGTGAGGTGTGGCACGGCTATTGAGGGGAAACGGAGGAGGTCGTGCATGTGAAAGGGAATTTTGAATGTAAAGAAGTAGAAATAAAGCCGCAAGAGTTGGTTTTAAAAAAGCTGATAGTATTTTCAGCCAGTTTTCAAAAGACTACATTTTTGGAATTTAACCATTCCATACATTTTTATTTGTTTACCATTCATACTTCTCTTTCACATAGAAATAGTGAAACCCGCAAAAGATGCAAATTCCTTTAGATAGTAAGCTCACAAGGGCATTGGTTATCTCTCTTTGGTGTCTTTAGTTAGTCTTGATTTTGGTTCATCGCTATGGATTTGTCATTTTGACTTGCTTTATTGTCTATTATTTGTGCATTTCACTTGTCTTAGTCTTTAGGCAGGTTTTTTCAGGGGCACGACCATAGACCTACATGACTTCTGGTCCGACGCAGATCACTGCAGGAGCCGCCCAGAAACGTAGGTATGCGCTTGCGTTAGATGGAGCTCTTCTGGAGCAGCGCACCGCAGTGTGGGGAGTGTAAACTCCCCTAAACATTCTTGTTGCCGGATGGCGTGATGCGATAAATTAACCGCACTGCAGCACCCTAGTGTGAAAAAACCCTTAAAGTCATTATGAATATATTTCTTGTTATGTTACTTTTGTATATAGTATTTATAGAAGATGAAACAATGACAAGAGGAAAATGTATGAGTAAAGTTCTCTCCCACTAAAGCAAATTAGTGTATGCTTTTTTGGGTGATTTACCGTCTTCTGGTATTTACGATTAGTGCAGTCCTTGGTGGTTATACTTCCTCGTGGCTCTCACTTTTTCCTGCAGCTCCATTTCTGTAGCCTGTCATTGTTTTTTTTCACACTAGTATTTATTAAAGTATTATAAACATACATATGTTATTCAAACAGATGCAGAAAAAAGTAGCTTTAAATCCAGTCTGTTATATCAGTATGAGAGAACTAAAGTAACAAAGAGAGGTATAACCATTGCATATTATAAAATATACAGCAACCACATGTTTTATATGTGTAAGTGCAGGAATAATTTTGTGTCTTTTGACTAATATTCCATGTGATTTTAATGCTTTCTCTAGAAACAATAAATATTAGATGTTGTTATAACCGCTTATGTGGGCATTTGTTTTGCCATCTGGAGATATTTTAGGTAATTTGCATATTCCTTCAGATAGTAAGATCACAAGGGCATTGGTTATCTCTCTTTGGTGTCTTTAGTTACTCTTGATTTTGGTTCATCGCTATGAATTTGTCATTTTGACTTGCTTTATTGTCTATTATTTGTGCATTTCACTTGTCTTAGTCTTTAGGCAGGTTTTTTCAGGGGCACGACCATAGACCTACATGACTTCCGGTCCGACGCAGATCACTGCAGGAGCCGCCCAGAAACGTAGGTATGCGCTTGCGTTAGATGGAGCTCTTATGGAGCAGCGCACCACAGTGTGGGGAGTGTAAACTCCCCTATACATTCTTGTTGCCGGATGGCGTGATGCAATAAATTCACCGCACTGCAGCACCCTAGTGTAAAAAAACCCTTAAAGTCATTATGAATATATTTCTTGTTATGTTACTTTTGTATATAGTATTTATAGAAAATGAAACAATGACAAGAGGAAAATGTATGAGTAAAGTTCTCTCCCTCTAAAGCAAATTAGTGTATGCTTTTTTGGGTGATTTACCGTCTTTTGGTATTTACGATTAGTGCAGTCCTTGGTGGTTATTCTTCCTCGTGGCTCTCACTTTTTCCTGCAGCTCCATTTCTGTAGCCTGTCATTGTTTTTTTTCACACTAGTATTTATTAAAGTATTATAAACATACATATGTTATTCAAACAGATGCAGAAAAAAGTAGCTTTAAATCCAGTCTGTTATATCAGTATGAGAGAACTAAAGTAACAAAGAGAGGTATAACCATTGCATATTATAAAATATACAGCAACCACATGTTTCATATGTGTAAGTGCAGGAATAATGTTGTATGTTTTGACTAATATTCCATGTGATTTTAATGCTTTCTCCAGAAACAATAAGTATTAGATGTTGTTATAACCGCTTATGTGGGCATTTGTTTTGCCATCTGGAGATATTTTTAGGTAATTTGCATATTCCTTCAGATAGTAAGCTCACAAGGGTATTGGTTATCTCTCTTTGGTGTCTTTAGTTACTCTTGATTTTGGTTCATCGCTATGAATTTGTCATTTTGACTTGTTTTATTGTCTATTATTTGTGCATTTCACTTGTCTTAGTCTTTAGGCAGGTTTTTTCAGGGGCACAACCATAGACCTACATGACTTCCGGTCCGACGCAGATCACTGCAGGAGCCGCCCAGAAACGTAGGTATGCGCTTGAGTTAGATGGAGCTCTTCCTGAGCAGCGCACCGCAGTGTGGGGAGTGTAAACTCCCCCATACATTTTTGTTGCCGGATGGCGTGATGTGATAAATTTACCGCACTGCAGCGCCCTAGTGTGAAAAAACCCTTAAAGTCATAATGAATATATTTCTTGTTATGTTATTTGTGTAGATAGTATTTATAGAAGATGAAACAATGACAAGAGGAAAATGTATGAGTAAAGTTCTCTCCCTCTAAAGCAAATTAGTGTATGCTTTTTTGGGTGATTTACCGTCTTCTGGAATTTACGATTAGTGCAGTCCTTGGTGGTTATACTTCCTCGTGGCTCTCACTTTTTCCTGCAGCTCCATTTCTGTAGCCTGTCATTGTTTTTTTTCACACTAGTATTTATTAAAGTATTATAAACATGCATATGTTATTCAAACAGATGCAGAAAAAAGTAGCTTTAAATCCAATCTGTTATATCAGTATGAGAGAACTAAAGTAACAAAGAGAGGTATAACCATTGCATATTATAAAACAAAGAGCAACCACATGTTTCATATGTGTAAGTGCAGGAATGATGTTGTATCTTTTGACTAATATTCCATGTGATTTTAATGCTTTCTCTAGAAACAATAAATATTAGATGTTGTTATAACCGCTTATGTGAGCATTTGTTTTGCCATCTGGAGATATTTTAAGTAATTTGCATATTCCTTCAGATAGTAAGCTCACAAGGGTATTGGTTATCTCTCTTTGGTGTCTTTAGTTACTCTTGATTTTGGTTCATCGCTATGAATTTGTCATTTTGACTTGTTTTATTGTCTATTATTTGTGCATTTCACTTGTCTTAGTCTTTAGGCAGGTTTTTTCAGGGGCACGACCATAGACCTACATGACTTCCGGTCCGACGCAGATCACTGCAGGAGCCGCCCAGGAACGTAGGTATGCACTTGAGTTAGATGGAGCTCTTCCTGAGCAGCGCACCGCAGTGTGGGGAGTGTAAACTCCCCCATACATTCTTGTTGCCGGATGGCGTGATGCGATAAATTTACCGCACTGCAGCGCCCTAGTGTGAAAAAACCCTTAAAGTCATTATGAATATATTTCTTGTTATGTTACTTTTGTATATAGTATTTATAGAAGATGAAACAATGACAAGAGGAAAATGTATGAGTAAAGTTCTCTCCCACTAAAACAAATGAGTGTATGCTTTTTTGGGTGATTTACCGTCTTCTGGTATTTACGATTAGTGCAGTCCTTGGTGGTTATACTTCCTCGTGGCTCTCACTTTTTCCTGCAGCTCCAGTTCTGTAGCCTGTCATTGTTTTTTTCACACTAGTATTTATTAAAGTATTATAAACATGCATATGTTATTCAAACAGATGCAGACAAAAGTATCTTTGAATCCAGTCTGGTATATCAGTATGAGAGAACTAAAGTAACAAAGAGAGGTATAACCATTGCATATTATAAAATATACAGCAACCACATGTTTCGTAGGTGTAAGTGCAGGAATAGTTTTGTATCATTTGACTAATATTCCATGTGATTTTAATGCTTTCTCCAGAAACAATAAGTATTAGATGTTGTTATAACCGCTTATGTGGGCATTTTTTTGCCATCTGGAGATATTTTTAGGTTATTTTTTTTCCATTTTGGGTTGCTGTAAAATAATCATAGAATCTAGCAATCTGGTGAGGTGTGGCACGGCTATTGAGGGGAAACGGAGGAGGTCGTGCATGTGAAAGGGAATTTTGAATGTAAAGAAGTAGAAATAAAGCCGCAAGAGTTGGTTTTAAAAAAGCTGATAGTATTTTCAGCCAGTTTTCAAAAGACTACATTTTTGGAATTTAACCATTCCATACATTTTTATTTGTTTACCATTCATACTTCTCTTTCACATAGAAATAGTGAAACCCGCAAAAGATGCAAATTCCTTTAGATAGTAAGCTCACAAGGGCATTGGTTATCTCTCTTTGGTGTCTTTAGTTAGTCTTGATTTTGGTTCATCGCTATGGATTTGTCATTTTGACTTGCTTTATTGTCTATTATTTGTGCATTTCACTTGTCTTAGTCTTTAGGCAGGTTTTTTCAGGGGCACGACCATAGACCTACATGACTTCTGGTCCGACGCAGATCACTGCAGGAGCCGCCCAGAAACGTAGGTATGCGCTTGCGTTAGATGGAGCTCTTCTGGAGCAGCGCACCGCAGTGTGGGGAGTGTAAACTCCCCTAAACATTCTTGTTGCCGGATGGCGTGATGCGATAAATTAACCGCACTGCAGCACCCTAGTGTGAAAAAACCCTTAAAGTCATTATGAATATATTTCTTGTTATGTTACTTTTGTATATAGTATTTATAGAAGATGAAACAATGACAAGAGGAAAATGTATGAGTAAAGTTCTCTCCCACTAAAGCAAATTAGTGTATGCTTTTTTGGGTGATTTACCGTCTTCTGGTATTTACGATTAGTGCAGTCCTTGGTGGTTATACTTCCTCGTGGCTCTCACTTTTTCCTGCAGCTCCATTTCTGTAGCCTGTCATTGTTTTTTTTCACACTAGTATTTATTAAAGTATTATAAACATACATATGTTATTCAAACAGATGCAGAAAAAAGTAGCTTTAAATCCAGTCTGTTATATCAGTATGAGAGAACTAAAGTAACAAAGAGAGGTATAACCATTGCATATTATAAAATATACAGCAACCACATGTTTTATATGTGTAAGTGCAGGAATAATTTTGTGTCTTTTGACTAATATTCCATGTGATTTTAATGCTTTCTCTAGAAACAATAAATATTAGATGTTGTTATAACCGCTTATGTGGGCATTTGTTTTGCCATCTGGAGATATTTTAGGTAATTTGCATATTCCTTCAGATAGTAAGATCACAAGGGCATTGGTTATCTCTCTTTGGTGTCTTTAGTTACTCTTGATTTTGGTTCATCGCTATGAATTTGTCATTTTGACTTGCTTTATTGTCTATTATTTGTGCATTTCACTTGTCTTAGTCTTTAGGCAGGTTTTTTCAGGGGCACGACCATAGACCTACATGACTTCCGGTCCGACGCAGATCACTGCAGGAGCCGCCCAGAAACGTAGGTATGCGCTTGCGTTAGATGGAGCTCTTATGGAGCAGCGCACCACAGTGTGGGGAGTGTAAACTCCCCTATACATTCTTGTTGCCGGATGGCGTGATGCAATAAATTCACCGCACTGCAGCACCCTAGTGTAAAAAAACCCTTAAAGTCATTATGAATATATTTCTTGTTATGTTACTTTTGTATATAGTATTTATAGAAAATGAAACAATGACAAGAGGAAAATGTATGAGTAAAGTTCTCTCCCTCTAAAGCAAATTAGTGTATGCTTTTTTGGGTGATTTACCGTCTTTTGGTATTTACGATTAGTGCAGTCCTTGGTGGTTATTCTTCCTCGTGGCTCTCACTTTTTCCTGCAGCTCCATTTCTGTAGCCTGTCATTGCTTTTTTTCACACTAGTATTTATTAAAGTATTATAAACATACATATGTTATTCAAACAGATGCAGAAAAAAGTAGCTTTAAATCCAGTCTGTTATATCAGTATGAGAGAACTAAAGTAACAAAGAGAGGTATAACCATTGCATATTATAAAATATACAGCAACCACATGTTTCATATGTGTAAGTGCAGGAATAATGTTGTATGTTTTGACTAATATTCCATGTGATTTTAATGCTTTCTCCAGAAACAATAAGTATTAGATGTTGTTATAACCGCTTATGTGGGCATTTGTTTTGCCATCTGGAGATATTTTTAGGTAATTTGCATATTCCTTCAGATAGTAAGCTCACAAGGGTATTGGTTATCTCTCTTTGGTGTCTTTAGTTACTCTTGATTTTGGTTCATCGCTATGAATTTGTCATTTTGACTTGTTTTATTGTCTATTATTTGTGCATTTCACTTGTCTTAGTCTTTAGGCAGGTTTTTTCAGGGGCACAACCATAGACCTACATGACTTCCGGTCCGACGCAGATCACTGCAGGAGCCGCCCAGAAACGTAGGTATGCGCTTGAGTTAGATGGAGCTCTTCCTGAGCAGCGCACCGCAGTGTGGGGAGTGTAAACTCCCCCATACATTTTTGTTGCCGGATGGCGTGATGTGATAAATTTACCGCACTGCAGCGCCCTAGTGTGAAAAAACCCTTAAAGTCATAATGAATATATTTCTTGTTATGTTATTTGTGTAGATAGTATTTATAGAAGATGAAACAATGACAAGAGGAAAATGTATGAGTAAAGTTCTCTCCCTCTAAAGCAAATGAGTGTATGCTTTTTTGGGTGATTTACCGTCTTCTGGAATTTACGATTAGTGCAGTCCTTGGTGGTTATACTTCCTCGTGGCTCTCACTTTTTCCTGCAGCTCCATTTCTGTAGCCTGTCATTGTTTTTTTTCACACTAGTATTTATTAAAGTATTATAAACATGCATATGTTATTCAAACAGATGCAGAAAAAAGTAGCTTTAAATCCAATCTGTTATATCAGTATGAGAGAACTAAAGTAACAAAGAGAGGTATAACCATTGCATATTATAAAACAAAGAGCAACCACATGTTTCATATGTGTAAGTGCAGGAATGATGTTGTATCTTTTGACTAATATTCCATGTGATTTTAATGCTTTCTCTAGAAACAATAAATATTAGATGTTGTTATAACCGCTTATGTGAGCATTTGTTTTGCCATCTGGAGATATTTTAAGTAATTTGCATATTCCTTCAGATAGTAAGCTCACAAGGGTATTGGTTATCTCTCTTTGGTGTCTTTAGTTACTCTTGATTTTGGTTCATCGCTATGAATTTGTCATTTTGACTTGTTTTATTGTCTATTATTTGTGCATTTCACTTGTCTTAGTCTTTAGGCAGGTTTTTTCAGGGGCACGACCATAGACCTACATGACTTCCGGTCCGGCGCAGATCACTGCAGGAGCCGCCCAGGAACGTAGGTATGCACTTGAGTTAGATGGAGCTCTTCCTGAGCAGCGCACCGCAGTGTGGGGAGTGTAAACTCCCCCATACATTCTTGTTGCCGGATGGCGTGATGCGATAAATTTACCGCACTGCAGCGCCCTAGTGTGAAAAAACCCTTAAAGTCATTATGAATATATTTCTTGTTATGTTACTTTTGTATATAGTATTTATAGAAGATGAAACAATGACAAGAGGAAAATGTATGAGTAAAGTTCTCTCCCACTAAAACAAATGAGTGTATGCTTTTTTGGGTGATTTACCGTCTTCTGGTATTTACGATTAGTGCAGTCCTTGGTGGTTATACTTCCTCGTGGCTCTCACTTTTTCCTGCAGCTCCAGTTCTGTAGCCTGTCATTGTTTTTTTCACACTAGTATTTATTAAAGTATTATAAACATGCATATGTTATTCAAACAGATGCAGAAAAAAGTATCTTTGAATCCAGTCTGGTATATCAGTATGAGAGAACTAAAGTAACAAAGAGAGGTATAACCATTGCATATTATAAAATATACAGCAACCACATGTTTCGTAGGTGTAAGTGCAGGAATAGTTTTGTATCATTTGACTAATATTCCATGTGATTTTAATGCTTTCTCCAGAAACAATAAGTATTAGATGTTGTTATAACCGCTTATGTGGGCATTTTTTTGCCATCTGGAGATATTTTTAGGTTATTTTTTTTCCATTTTGGGTTGCTGTAAAATAATCATAGAATCTAGCAATCTGGTGAGGTGTGGCACGGCTATTGAGGGGAAACGGAGGAGGTCGTGCATGTGAAAGGGAATTTTGAATGTAAAGAAGTAGAAAGAAAGCCGCAAGAGTTGGTTTTAAAAAAGCTGATAGTATTTTCAGCCAGTTTTCAAAAGACTACATTTTTGGAATTTAACCATTCCATACATTTTTATTTGTTTACCATTCATACTTCTCTTTCACATAGAAATAGTGAAACCCGCAAAAGATGCAAATTCCTTTAGATAGTAAGCTCACAAGGGCATTGGTTATCTCTCTTTGGTGTCTTTAGTTAGTCTTGATTTTGGTTCATCGCTATGGATTTGTCATTTTGACTTGCTTTATTGTCTATTATTTGTGCATTTCACTTGTCTTAGTCTTTAGGCAGGTTTTTTCAGGGGCACGACCATAGACCTACATGACTTCTGGTCCGACGCAGATCACTGCAGGAGCCGCCCAGAAACGTAGGTATGCGCTTGAGTTAGATGGAGCTCTTCCTGAGCAGCGCACCGCAGTGTGGGGAGTGTAAACTCCCCCATACATTCTTGTTGCCGGATGGCGTGATGCGATACATTTCTTGTTATGTTATTTTTGTAGATAGTATTTATAGAAGATGAAACAATGACAAGAGGAAAATGTATGAGTAAAGTTCTCTCCCTCTAAAGCAAATTAGTGTATGCTTTTTTTGGGTGATTTACCGTCTTCTGGTATTTACGATTAGTGCAGTCTTTGGTGGTTATACTTCCTCGTGGCTCTCACTTTTTCCTGCAGCTCCATTTCTGTAGCCTGTCATTGTTTTTTTTCACACTAGTATTTATTAAAGTATTATAAACATACATATGTTATTCAAACAGATGCAGAAAAAAAGTAGCTTTAAATCCAGTCTGTTATATCAGTATGAGAGAACTAAAGTAACAAAGAGAGGTATAACCATTGCATATTATAAAATATACAGCAACCACATGTTTTATATGTGTAAGTGCAGGAATAATTTTGTGTCTTTTGACTAATATTCCATGTGATTTTAATGCTTTCTCTAGAAACAATAAATATTAGATGTTGTTATAACCGCTTATGTGGGCATTTGTTTTGCCATCTGGAGATATTTTAGGTAATTTGCATATTCCTTCAGATAGTAAGATCACAAGGGCATTGGTTATCTCTTTTTGGTGTCTTTAGTTACTCTTGATTTTGGTTCATCGCTATGGATTTGTAATTTTGACTTGTTTTATTGTCTATTATTTGTGCATTTCACTTGTCTTAGTCTTTAGACAGGTTTTTTCAGGGGCACGACCATAGACCTACATGACTTCCGGTCCGACGCAGATCACTGCAGGAGCCGCCCAGAAACGTAGGTATGCGCTTGCGTTAGATGGAGCTCTTCTGGAGCAGCGCACCGCAGTGTGGGGAGTGTAAACTCCCCTATACATTCTTGTTGCCGGATGGCGTGATGCGATAAATTTACCGCACTGCAGCACCCTAGTGTGAAAAAACCCTTAAAGTCATTATGAATATATTTCTTGTTATGTTATTGTTGTAGATAGTATTTATAGAAGATGAAACAATGACAAGAGGAAAATGTATGAGTAAAGTTCTCTCCCTCTAAAGCAAATTAGTGTATGCTTTTTTGGGTGATTTACCGTCTTCTGGTATTTACGATTAGTGCAGTCCTTGGTGGTTATACTTCCTCGTGGCTCTCATTTTTTCCTGCAGCTCCATTTCTGTAGCCTGTCATTGTTTTTTTTCACACTAGTATTTATCAAAGTATTATAAACATACATATGTTATTCAAACAGATGCAGAAAAAAGTAGCTTTAAATCCAGTCTGTTATATCAGTATGAGAGAACTAAAGTAACAAAGAGAGGTATAACCATTGCATATTATAAAATATACAGCAACCACATGTTTCATATGTGTAAGTGCAGGAATAATGTTGTATCTTTTGACTAATATTCCATGTGATTTTAATGCTTTCTCCAGAAACAATAAGTATTAGATGTGGTTATAACCGCTTATGTGGGCATTTTTTTGCCATCTTTAGATATTTTTAGGTAATTTGCATATTCCTTCAGATAGTAAGATCACAAGGGCATTGGTTATCTCTCTTTGGTGTCTTTAGTTACTCTTGATTTTGGTTCATCGCTATGAATTTGTCATTTTGACTTGTTTTATTGTCTATTATTTGTGCATTTCACTTGTCTTAGTCTTTAGGCAGGTTTTTTCAGGGGCACGACCATAGACCTACATGACTTCCGGTCCGACGCAGATCACTGCAGGAGCCGCCCAGAAACGTAGGTATGCGCTTGCGTTAAATGGAGCTCTTCCGGAACAGCGCACCGCAGTGTGGGGAGTGTAAACTCCCCTATACATTCTTGTTGCCGGATGGCGTGATGAAACAATGACAAGAGGAAAATGTATGAGTAAAGTTCTTTCCCTCTAAAGCAAATTAGTGTATGCTTTTTTGGGTGTTTTACCGTCTTCTGGTATTTACGATTAGTGCAGTCCTTGGTGGTTATACTTCCTCGTGGCTCTCACTTTTTCCTGCAGCTCCATTTCTGTAGCCTGTCATTGTTTTTTTTCACACTAGTATTTATTAAAGTATTATAAACATGCATATGTTATTCAAACAGATGCAGAAAAAAGTAGCTTTAAATCCAGTCTGTTATATCAGTATGAGAGAACTAAAGTAACAAAGAGAGGTATAACCATTGCATATTATAAAATATACAGCAACCACATGTTTCATATGTGTAAGTGCAGGAATAATGTTGTATCTTTTGACTAATATTCCATGTGATTTTAATGCTTTCTCCAGAAACAATAAGTATTAGATGTGGTTATAACCGCTTATGTGGGCATTTTTTTGCCATCTTTAGATATTTTTAGGTAATTTGCATATTCCTTCAGATAGTAAGATCACAAGGGCATTGGTTATCTCTCTTTGGTGTCTTCAGTTACTTTTGATTTTGGTTCATCGCTATGAATTTGTCATTTTGACTTGTTTTATTGTCTATTATTTGTGCATTTCACTTGTCTTAGTCTTTAGGCAGGTTTTTTCAGGGGCACGACCATAGACCTACATGACTTCCGGTCCGACGCAGATCACTGCAGGAGCCGCCCAGAAACGTAGGTATGCGCTTGCGTTAAATGGAGCTCTTCCGGAGCAGCGCACCGCAGTGTGGGGAGTGTAAACTCCCCTATACATTCTTGTTGCCGGATGGCGTGATGAAACAATGACAAGAGGAAAATGTATGAGTAAAGTTCTTTCCCTCTAAAGCAAATTAGTGTATGCTTTTTTGGGTGTTTTACCGTCTTCTGGTATTTACGATTAGTGCAGTCCTTGGTGGTTATACTTCCTCGTGGCTCTCACTTTTTCCTGCAGCTCCATTTCTGTAGCCTGTCATTGTTTTTTTTCACACTAGTATTTATTAAAGTATTATAAACATGCATATGTTATTCAAACAGATGCAGAAAAAAGTAGCTTTAAATCCAGTCTGTTATATCAGTATGAGAGAACTAAAGTAACAAAGAGAGGTATAACCATTGCATATTATAAAATATACAGCAACCACATGTTTCATATGTGTAAGTGCAGGAATAATGTTGTATCTTTTGACTAATATTCCATGTGATTTTAATGCTTTCTCCAGAAACAATAAGTATTAGATGTGGTTATAACCGCTTATGTGGGCATTTTTTTGCCATCTGGAGATACTTTTAGGTAATTTGCATATTCCTTCAGATAGTAAGCTCACAAGGGCATTGGTTATCTCTCTTTGGTGTCTTTAGTTACTCTTGATTTTGGTTCATCGCTATGGATTTGTCATTTTGACTTGCTTTATTGTCTATTATTTGTGCATTTCACTTGTCTTAGTCTTTAGGCAGATTTTTTCAGGCGCACGACCATAGACCTACATGACTTCCGGTCCGACGTAGATCACTGCAGGAGCCGCCCAGAAACGTAGGTATGCGCTTGCATTAGATGGAGCTCTTCCTGAGCAGCGCACCGCAGTGTGGGGAGTGTAAACTCCCCCATACATTCTTGTTGCCGGATGGCGTGATGCGATAAATTTACCGCACTGCAGCGCCCTAGTGTGAAAAAACCCTTAAAGTCATTATGAATATATTTCTTGTTATGTTATTGTTGTAGATAGTATTTATAGAAGATGAAACAATGACAAGAGGAAAATGTATGAGTAAAGTTCTCTCCCTCTAAAGCAAATAAGTGTATGCTTTTTTGGGTGATTTACCGTCTTCTGGTATTTACGATTAGTGCAGTCCTTGGTGATTATACTTCCTCGTGGCTCTCACTTTTTCCTGCAGCTCCATTTCTGTAGCCTGTCATTGTTTTTTTTCAAACTAGTATTTATTAAAGTATTATAAACATACATATGTTATTCAAACAGATGCAGAAAAAAGTAGCTTTAAATCCAGTCTGTTATATCAGTATGAGAGAACTAAAGTAACAAAGAGAGGTATAACCATTGCATATTATAAAATATACAGCAACCACATGTTTCATATGTGTAAGTGCAGGAATAATGTTGTATGTTTTGACTAATATTCCATGTGATTTTAATGCTTTCTCCAGAAACAATAAGTATTAGATGTTGTTATAACCGCTTATGTGGGCATTTTTTTGCCATCTGGAGATATTTTTAGGTAATTTGCATATTCCTTCAGATAGTAAGCTCACAAGGGTATTGGTTATCTCTCTTTGGTGTCTTCAGTTACTCTTCATTTTGGTTCATCGCTATGAATTTGTCATTTTGACTTGTTTTATTGTCTATTATTTGTGCATTTCACTTGTCTTAGTCTTTAGGCAGGTTTTTTCAGGGGCACGACCATAGACCTACATGACTTCCGGTCCGACGCAGATCACTGCAGGAGCCGCCCAGAAACGTAGGTATGCGCTTGCATTAGATGGAGCTCTTCCTGAGCAGCGCACCGCAGTGTGGGGAGTGTAAACTCCCCCATACATTCTTGTTGCCGGATGGCGTGATGCGATAAATTTACCGCACTGCAGCGCCCTAGTGTGAAAAAACCCTTAAAGTCATTATGAATATATTTCTTGTTATGTTATTGTTGTAGATAGTATTTATAGAAGATGAAACAATGACAAGAGGAAAATGTATGAGTAAAGTTCTCTCCCTCTAAAGCAAATTAGTGTATGCTTTTTTGGGTGATTTACCGTCTTCTGGTATTTACGATTAGTGCAGTCCTTGGTGGTTATACTTCCTCGTGGCTCTCATTTTTTCCTGCAGCTCCATTTCTGTAGCCTGTCATTGTTTTTTTTCACACTAGTATTTATCAAAGTATTATAAACATACATATGTTATTCAAACAGATGCAGAAAAAAGTAGCTTTAAATCCAGTCTGTTATATCAGTATGAGAGAACTAAAGTAACAAAGAGAGGTATAACCATTGCATATTATAAAATATACAGCAACCACATGTTTCATATGTGTAAGTGCATGAATAATGTTGTATCTTTTGACTAATATTCCATGTGATTTTAATGCTTTCTCCAGAAACAATAAGTATTAGATGTGGTTATAACCGCTTATGTGGGCATTTTTTTGCCATCTTTAGATATTTTTAGGTAATTTGCATATTCCTTCAGATAGTAAGATCACAAGGGCATTGGTTATCTCTCTTTGGTGTCTTTAGTTACTCTTGATTTTGGTTCATCGCTATGAATTTGTCATTTTGACTTGTTTTATTGTCTATTATTTGTGCATTTCACTTGTCTTAGTCTTTAGGCAGGTTTTTTCAGGGGCACGACCATAGACCTACATGACTTCCGGTCCGACGCAGATCACTGCAGGAGCCGCCCAGAAACGTAGGTATGCGCTTGCGTTAAATGGAGCTCTTCCGGAGCAGCGCACCGCAGTGTGGGGAGTGTAAACTCCCCTATACATTCTTGTTGCCGGATGGCGTGATGAAACAATGACAAGAGGAAAATGTATGAGTAAAGTTCTTTCCCTCTAAAGCAAATTAGTGTATGCTTTTTTTGGGTGATTTACCGTCTTCTGGTATTTACGATTAGTGCAGTCCTTGGTGGTTATACTTCCTCGTGGCTCTCACTTTTTCCTGCAGCTCCATTTCTGTACCCTGTCATTGTTTTTTTTCACACTAGTATTTATTAAAGTATTATAAACATACATATGTTATTCAAACAGATGCAGAAAAAAGTAGCTTTAAATCCAGTCTGTTATATCAGTATGAGAGAACTAAAGTAACAAAGAGAGGTATAACCATTGCATATTATAAAATATACAGCAACCAAATGTTTCATATGTGTAAGTGCAGGAATAATTTTGTATCTTTTGACTAATATTCCATGTGATTTTAATGCTTTTTCCAGAAACAATAAGTATTAGATGTTGTTATAACCGCTTATGTGGGCATTTGTTTTGCCATCTTGAGATATTTTTAGGTAATTTGCATATTCCTTTAGATAGTAAGCTCACAAGGGCATTGGTTACCTCTCTTTGGTGTCTTTAGTTACTCTTGATTTTGGTTCATCGCTATGGATTTGTAATTTTGACTTGTTTTATTGTCTATTATTTGTGCATTTCACTTGTCTTAGTCTTTAGGCAGGTTTTTTCAGGGGCACGACCATAGACCTACATGACTTCCGGTCCGACGCAGATCACTGCAGGAGCCGCCCAGAAACGTAGGTATGCGCTTGCGTTAGATGGAGCTCTTCTGGAGCAGCGCACCGCAGTGTGGGGAGTGTAAACTCCCCTATACATTCTTGTTGCCGGATGGCGTGATGCGATAAATTTACCGCACTGCAGCACCCTAGTGTGAAAAAACCCTTAAAGTCATTATGAATATATTTCTTGTTATGTTACTTTTGTATATAGTATTTATAGAAGATGAAACAATGACAAGAGGAAAATGTATGAGTAAAGTTCTCTCCCACTAAAGCAAATTAGTGTATGCTTTTTTGGGTGATTTACCGTCTTCTGGTATTTACGATTAGTGCAGTCCTTGGTGGTTATACTTCCTCGTGGCTCTCACTTTTTCCTGCAGCTCCATTTCTGTAGCCTGTCATTGTTTTTTTCACACTATTATTTATTAAAGTATTATAAACATGCATATGTTATTCAAACAGATGCAGACAAAAGTATCTTTGAATCCAGTCTGGTATATCAGTATGAGAGAACTAAAGTAACAAAGAGAGGTATAACCATTGCATATTATAAAATATACAGCAACCACATGTTTCGTAGGTGTAAGTGCAGGAATAGTTTTGTATCATTTGACTAATATTCCATGTGATTTTAATGCTTTCTCCAGAAACAATAAGTATTAGATGTTGTTATAACCGCTTATGTGGGCATTTTTTTGCCATCTGGAGATATTTTTAGGTTATTTTTTTTCCATTTTGGGTTGCTGTAAAGTAATCATAGAATCTAGCAATCTGGTGAGGTGTGGCACGGCTATTGAGGGGAAACGGAGGAGGTCGTGCATGTGAAAGGGAATTTTGAATGTAAAGAAGTAGAAATAAAGCCACAAGAGTTGGTTTTAAAAAAGCTGATAGTATTTTCAGCCAGTTTTCAAAAGACTACATTTTTGGAATTTAACCATTCCATACATTTTTATTTGTTTACCATTCATACTTCTCTTTCACATAGAAATAGTGAAACCCGCAAAAGATGCAAATTCCTTTAGATAGTAAGCTCACAAGGGCATTGGTTATCTCTCTTTGGTGTCTTTAGTTAGTCTTGATTTTGGTTCATCGCTATGGATTTGTCATTTTGACTTGCTTTATTGTCTATTATTTGTGCATTTCACTTGTCTTAGTCTTTAGGCAGGTTTTTTCAGGGGCACGACCATAGACCTACATGACTTCTGGTCCGACGCAGATCACTGCAGGAGCCGCCCAGAAACGTAGGTATGCGCTTGCGTTAGATGGAGCTCTTCTGGAGCAGCACACCGCAGTGTGGGGAGTGTAAACTCCCCTATACATTCTTGTTGCCGGATGGCATGATGCGATACATTTCTTGTTATGTTATTTTTGTAGATAGTATTTATAGAAGATGAAACAATGACAAGAGGAAAATGTATGAGTAAAGTTCTCTCCCTCTAAAGCAAATTAGTGTATGCTTTTTTGGGTGATTTACCGTCTTCTGGTATTTACGATTAGTGCAGTCCTTGGTGGTTATACTTCCTCGTGGCTCTCACTTTTTCCTGCAGCTCCATTTCTGTAGCCTGTCATTGTTTTTTTTCACACTAGTATTTATTAAAGTATTATAAACATACATATGTTATTCAAACAGATGCAGAAAAAAGTAGCTTTAAATCCAGTCTGTTATATCAGTATGAGAGAACTAAAGTAACAAAGAGAGGTATAACCATTGCATATTATAAAATATACAGCAACCACATGTTTCATATGTGTAAGTGCAGGAATAATGTTGTATGTTTTGACTAATATTCCATGTGATTTTAATGCTTTCTCCAGAAACAATAAGTATTAGATGTTGTTATAACCGCTTATGTGGGCATTTGTTTTGCCATCTTGAGATATTTTTAGGTAATTTGCATATTCCTTCAGATAGTAAGCTCACAAGGGTATTGGTTATCTCTCTTTGGTGTCTTCAGTTACTCTTGATTTTGGTTCATCGCTATGAATTTGTCATTTTGACTTGTTTTATTGTCTATTATTTGTGCATTTCACTTGTCTTAGTCTTTAGGCAGGTTTTTTCAGGGGCACGACCATAGACCTACATGACTTCCGGTCCGACGCAGATCACTGCAGGAGCCGCCCAGAAACGTAGGTATGTGCTTGAGTTAGATGGAGCTCTTCCTGAGCAGCGCACCGCAGTGTGGGGAGTGTAAACTCCCCTATACATTCTTGTTGCCGGATGGCGTGATGCGATAAATTTACCGCACTGCAGCACCCTAGTGTGAAAAAACCATTAAAGTCATTATGAATATATTTCTTGTTATGTTACTTTTGTATATAGTATTTATAGAAGATGAAACAATGACAAGAGGAAAATGTATGAGTAAAGTTCTCTCCCACTAAAACAAATGAGTGTATGCTTTTTTGGGTGATTTACCGTCTTCTGGTATTTACGATTAGTGCAGTCCTTGGTGGTTATACTTCCTCGTGGCTCTCACTTTTTCCTGCAGCTCCAGTTCTGTAGCCTGTCATTGTTTTTTTCACACTAGTATTTATTAAAGTATTATAAACATGCATATGTTATTCAAACAGATGCAGAAAAAAGTATCTTTGAATCCAGTCTGGTATATCAGTATGAGAGAACTAAAGTAACAAAGAGAGGTATAACCATTGCATATTATAAAATATACAGCAACCACATGTTTCGTAGGTGTAAGTGCAGGAATAGTTTTGTATCATTTGACTAATATTCCATGTGATTTTAATGCTTTCTCCAGAAACAATAAGTATTAGATGTTGTTATAACCGCTTATGTGGGCATTTTTTTGCCATCTGGAGATATTTTTAGGTTATTTTTTTTCCATTTTGGGTTGCTGTAAAATAATCATAGAATCTAGCAATCTGGTGAGGTGTGGCACGGCTATTGAGGGGAAACGGAGGAGGTCGTGCATGTGAAAGGGAATTTTGAATGTAAAGAAGTAGAAAGAAAGCCGCAAGAGTTGGTTTTAAAAAAGCTGATAGTATTTTCAGCCAGTTTTCAAAAGACTACATTTTTGGAATTTAACCATTCCATACATTTTTATTTGTTTACCATTCATACTTCTCTTTCACATAGAAATAGTGAAACCCGCAAAAGATGCAAATTCCTTTAGATAGTAAGCTCACAAGGGCATTGGTTATCTCTCTTTGGTGTCTTTAGTTAGTCTTGATTTTGGTTCATCGCTATGGATTTGTCATTTTGACTTGCTTTATTGTCTATTATTTGTGCATTTCACTTGTCTTAGTCTTTAGGCAGGTTTTTTCAGGGGCACGACCATAGACCTACATGACTTCTGGTCCGACGCAGATCACTGCAGGAGCCGCCCAGAAACGTAGGTATGCGCTTGCATTAGATGGAGCTCTTCCTGAGCAGCGCACCGCAGTGTGGGGAGTGTAAACTCCCCCATACATTCTTGTTGCTGGATGGCGTGATGCGATAAATTTACCGCACTGCAGCGCCCTAGTGTGAAAAAACCCTTAAAGTCATTATGAATATATTTCTTGTTATGTTATTGTTGTAGATAGTATTTATAGAAGATGAAACAATGACAAGAGGAAAATGTATGAGTAAAGTTCTCTCACTCTAAAGCAAATTAGTGTATGCTTTTTTGGGTGATTTACCGTCTTCTGGTATTTACGATTAGTGCAGTCCTTGGTGATTATACTTCCTCGTGGCTCTCACTTTTTCCTGCAGCTCCATTTCTGTAGCCTGTCATTGTTTTTTTTCACACTAGTATTTATTAAAGTATTATAAACATACATATGTTATTCAAACAGATGCAGAAAAAAGTAGCTTTAAATCCAGTCTGTTATATCAGTATGAGAGAACTAAAGTAACAAAGAGAGGTATAACCATTGCATATTATAAAATATACAGCAACCACATGTTTCATATGTGTAAGTGCAGGAATAATGTTGTATGTTTTGACTAATATTCCATGTGATTTTAATGCTTTCTCCAGAAACAATAAGTATTAGATGTTGTTATAACCGCTTATGTGGGCATTTTTTTGCCATCTGGAGATATTTTTAGGTAATTTGCATATTCCTTCAGATAGTAAGCTCACAAGTGTATTGGTTATCTCTCTTTGGTGTCTTCAGTTACTCTTCATTTTGGTTCATCGCTATGAATTTGTCATTTTGACTTGTTTTATTGTCTATTATTTGTGCATTTCACTTGTCTTAGTCTTTAGGCAGGTTTTTTCAGGGGCACGACCATAGACCTACATGACTTCCGGTCCGACGCAGATCACTGCAGGAGCCGCCCAGAAACGTAGGTATGCGCTTGCATTAGATGGAGCTCTTCCTGAGCAGCGCACCGCAGTGTGGGGAGTGTAAACTCCCCCATACATTCTTGTTGCCGGATGGCGTGATGCGATAAATTTACCGCACTGCAGCGCCCTAGTGTGAAAAAACCCTTAAAGTCATTATGAATATATTTCTTGTTATGTTATTGTTGTAGATAGTATTTATAGAAGATGAAACAATGACAAGAGGAAAATGTATGAGTAAAGTTCTCTCACTCTAAAGCAAATTAGTGTATGCTTTTTTGGGTGATTTACCGTCTTCTGGTATTTACGATTAGTGCAGTCCTTGGTGGTTATACTTCCTCGTGGCTCTCATTTTTTCCTGCAGCTCCATTTCTGTAGCCTGTCATTGTTTTTTTTCACACTAGTATTTATCAAAGTATTATAAACATACATATGTTATTCAAACAGATGCAGAAAAAAGTAGCTTTAAATCCAGTCTGTTATATCAGTATGAGAGAACTAAAGTAACAAAGAGAGGTATAACCATTGCATATTATAAAATATACAGCAACCACATGTTTCATATGTGTAAGTGCAGGAATAATGTTGTATCTTTTGACTAATATTCCATGTGATTTTAATGCTTTCTCCAGAAACAATAAGTATTAGATGTGGTTATAACCGCTTATGTGGGCATTTTTTTGCCATCTTTAGATATTTTTAGGTAATTTGCATATTCCTTCAGATAGTAAGATCACAAGGGCATTGGTTATCTCTCTTTGGTGTCTTCAGTTACTCTTGATTTTGGTTCATCGCTATGAATTTGTCATTTTGACTTGTTTTATTGTCTATTATTTGTGCATTTCACTTGTCTTAGTCTTTAGGCAGGTTTTTTCAGGGGCACGACCATAGACCTACATGACTTCCGGTCCGACGCAGATCACTGCAGGAGCCGCCCAGAAACGTAGGTATGCGCTTGCGTTAAATGGAGCTCTTCCGGAGCAGCGCACCGCAGTGTGGGGAGTGTAAACTCCCCTATACATTCTTGTTGCCGGATGGCGTGATGAAACAATGACAAGAGGAAAATGTATGAGTAAAGTTCTTTCCCTCTAAAGCAAATTAGTGTATGCTTTTTTGGGTGTTTTACCGTCTTCTGGTATTTACGATTAGTGCAGTCCTTGGTGGTTATACTTCCTCGTGGCTCTCACTTTTTCCTGCAGCTCCATTTCTGTAGCCTGTCATTGTTTTTTTTCACACTAGTATTTATTAAAGTATTATAAACATGCATATGTTATTCAAACAGATGCAGAAAAAAGTAGCTTTAAATCCAGTCTGTTATATCAGTATGAGAGAACTAAAGTAACAAAGAGAGGTATAACCATTGCATATTATAAAATATACAGCAACCACATGTTTCATATGTGTAAGTGCAGGAATAATGTTGTATCTTTTGACTAATATTCCATGTGATTTTAATGCTTTCTCCAGAAACAATAAGTATTAGATGTGGTTATAACCGCTTATGTGGGCATTTTTTTGCCATCTGGAGATACTTTTAGGTAATTTGCATATTCCTTCAGATAGTAAGCTCACAAGGGCATTGGTTATCTCTCTTTGGTGTCTTTAGTTACTCTTGATTTTGGTTCATCGCTATGGATTTGTCATTTTGACTTGCTTTATTGTCTATTATTTGTGCATTTCACTTGTCTTAGTCTTTAGGCAGATTTTTTCAGGCGCACGACCATAGACCTACATGACTTCCGGTCCGACGCAGATCACTGCAGGAGCCGCCCAGAAACGTAGGTATGCGCTTGCATTAGATGGAGCTCTTCCTGAGCAGCGCACCGCAGTGTGGGGAGTGTAAACTCCCCCATACATTCTTGTTGCCGGATGGCGTGATGCGATAAATTTACCGCACTGCAGCGCCCTAGTGTGAAAAAACCCTTAAAGTCATTATGAATATATTTCTTGTTATGTTATTGTTGTAGATAGTATTTATAGAAGATGAAACAATGACAAGAGGAAAATGTATGAGTAAAGTTCTCTCCCTCTAAAGCAAATAAGTGTATGCTTTTTTGGGTGATTTACCGTCTTCTGGTATTTACGATTAGTGCAGTCCTTGGTGATTATACTTCCTCGTGGCTCTCACTTTTTCCTGCAGCTCCATTTCTGTAGCCTGTCATTGTTTTTTTTCACACTAGTATTTATTAAAGTATTATAAACATACATATGTTATTCAAACAGATGCAGAAAAAAGTAGCTTTAAATCCAGTCTGTTATATCAGTATGAGAGAACTAAAGTAACAAAGAGAGGTATAACCATTGCATATTATAAAATATACAGCAACCACATGTTTCATATGTGTAAGTGCAGGAATAATGTTGTATGTTTTGACTAATATTCCATGTGATTTTAATGCTTTCTCCAGAAACAATAAGTATTAGATGTTGTTATAACCGCTTATGTGGGCATTTTTTTGCCATCTGGAGATATTTTTAGGTAATTTGCATATTCCTTCAGATAGTAAGCTCACAAGGGTATTGGTTATCTCTCTTTGGTGTCTTCAGTTACTCTTCATTTTGGTTCATCGCTATGAATTTGTCATTTTGACTTGTTTTATTGTCTATTATTTGTGCATTTCACTTGTCTTAGTCTTTAGGCAGGTTTTTTCAGGGGCACGACCATAGACCTACATGACTTCCGGTCCGACGCAGATCACTGCAGGAGCCGCCCAGAAACGTAGGTATGCGCTTGCATTAGATGGAGCTCTTCCTGAGCAGCGCACCGCAGTGTGGGGAGTGTAAACTCCCCCATACATTCTTGTTGTCGGATGGCGTGATGCGATAAATTTACCGCACTGCAGCGCCCTAGTGTGAAAAAACCCTTAAAGTCATTATGAATATATTTCTTGTTATGTTATTGTTGTAGATAGTATTTATAGAAGATGAAACAATGACAAGAGGAAAATGTATGAGTAAAGTTCTCTCCCTCTAAAGCAAATTAGTGTATGCTTTTTTGGGTGATTTACCGTCTTCTGGTATTTACGATTAGTGCAGTCCTTGGTGGTTATACTTCCTCGTGGCTCTCATTTTTTCCTGCAGCTCCATTTCTGTAGCCTGTCATTGTTTTTTTTCACACTAGTATTTATCAAAGTATTATAAACATACATATGTTATTCAAACAGATGCAGAAAAAAGTAGCTTTAAATCCAGTCTGTTATATCAGTATGAGAGAACTAAAGTAACAAAGAGAGGTATAACCATTGCATATTATAAAATATACAGCAACCACATGTTTCATATGTGTAAGTGCAGGAATAATGTTGTATCTTTTGACTAATATTCCATGTGATTTTAATGCTTTCTCCAGAAACAATAAGTATTAGATGTGGTTATAACCGCTTATGTGGGCATTTTTTTGCCATCTTTAGATATTTTTAGGTAATTTGCATATTCCTTCAGATAGTAAGATCACAAGGGCATTGGTTATCTCTCTTTGGTGTCTTTAGTTACTCTTGATTTTGGTTCATCGCTATGAATTTGTCATTTTGACTTGTTTTATTGTCTATTATTTGTGCATTTCACTTGTCTTAGTCTTTAGGCAGGTTTTTTCAGGGGCACGACCATAGACCTACATGACTTCCGGTCCGACGCAGATCACTGCAGGAGCCGCCCAGAAACGTAGGTATGCGCTTGCGTTAAATGGAGCTCTTCCGGAGCAGCGCACCGCAGTGTGGGGAGTGTAAACTCCCCTATACATTCTTGTTGCCGGATGGCGTGATGAAACAATGACAAGAGGAAAATGTATGAGTAAAGTTCTTTCCCTCTAAAGCAAATTAGTGTATGCTTTTTTTGGGTGATTTACCGTCTTCTGGTATTTAAGATTAGTGCAGTCCTTGGTGGTTATACTTCCTCGTGGCTCTCACTTTTTCCTGCAGCTCCATTTCTGTAGCCTGTCATTGTTTTTTTTCACACTAGTATTTATTAAAGTATTATAAACATACATATGTTATTCAAACAGATGCAGAAAAAAGTAGCTTTAAATCCAGTCTGTTATATCAGTATGAGAGAACTAAAGTAACAAAGAGAGGTATAACCATTGCATATTATAAAATATACAGCAACCACATGTTTCATATGTGTAAGTGCAGGAATAATGTTGTATGTTTTGACTAATATTCCATGTGATTTTAATGCTTTCTCCAGAAACAATAAGTATTAGATGTTGTTATAACCGCTTATGTGGGCATTTGTTTTGCCATCTTGAGATATTTTTAGGTAATTTGCATATTCCTTCAGATAGTAAGCTCACAAGGGTATTGGTTATCTCTCTTTGGTGTCTTCAGTTACTCTTGATTTTGGTTCATCGCTATGAATTTGTCATTTTGACTTGTTTTATTGTCTATTATTTGTGCATTTCACTTGTCTTAGTCTTTAGGCAGGTTTTTTCAGGGGCACGACCATAGACCTACATGACTTCCGGTCCGACGCAGATCACTGCAGGAGCCGCCCAGAAACGTAGGTATGTGCTTGAGTTAGATGGAGCTCTTCCTGAGCAGCGCACCGCAGTGTGGGGAGTGTAAACTCCCCTATACATTCTTGTTGCCGGATGGCGTGATGCGATAAATTTACCGCACTGCAGCACCCTAGTGTGAAAAAACCATTAAAGTCATTATGAATATATTTCTTGTTATGTTACTTTTGTATATAGTATTTATAGAAGATGAAACAATGACAAGAGGAAAATGTATGAGTAAAGTTCTCTCCCACTAAAACAAATGAGTGTATGCTTTTTTGGGTGATTTACCGTCTTCTGGTATTTACGATTAGTGCAGTCCTTGGTGGTTATACTTCCTCGTGGCTCTCACTTTTTCCTGCAGCTCCAGTTCTGTAGCCTGTCATTGTTTTTTTCACACTAGTATTTATTAAAGTATTATAAACATGCATATGTTATTCAAACAGATGCAGAAAAAAGTAGCTTTGAATCCAGTCTGGTATATCAGTATGAGAGAACTAAAGTAACAAAGAGAGGTATAACCATTGCATATTATAAAATATACAGCAACCACATGTTTCGTAGGTGTAAGTGCAGGAATAGTTTTGTATCATTTGACTAATATTCCATGTGATTTTAATGCTTTCTCCAGAAACAATAAGTATTAGATGTTGTTATAACCGCTTATGTGGGCATTTTTTTGCCATCTGGAGATATTTTTAGGTTATTTTTTTTCCATTTTGGGTTGCTGTAAAGTAATCATAGAATCTAGCAATCTGGTGAGGTGTGGCACGGCTATTGAGGGGAAACGGAGGAGGTCGTGCATGTGAAAGGGAATTTTGAATGTAAAGAAGTAGAAATAAAGCCGCAAGAGTTGGTTTTAAAAAAGCTGATAGTATTTTCAGCCAGTTTTCAAAAGACTACATTTTTGGAATTTAACCATTCCATACATTTTTATTTGTTTACCATTCATACTTCTCTTTCACATAGAAATAGTGAAACCCGCAAAAGATGCAAATTCCTTTAGATAGTAAGCTCACAAGGGCATTGGTTATCTCTCTTTGGTGTCTTTAGTTAGTCTTGATTTTGGTTCATCGCTATGGATTTGTCATTTTGACTTGCTTTATTGTCTATTATTTGTGCATTTCACTTGTCTTAGTCTTTAGGCAGGTTTTTTCAGGGGCACGACCATAGACCTACATGACTTCTGGTCCGACGCAGATCACTGCAGGAGCCGCCCAGAAACGTAGGTATGCGCTTGCGTTAGATGGAGCTCTTCTGGAGCAGCGCACCGCAGTGTGGGGAGTGTAAACTCCCCTATACATTCTTGTTGCCAGATGGCATGATGCGATACATTTCTTGTTATGTTATTTTTGTAGATAGTATTTATAGAAGATGAAACAATGACAAGAGGAAAATGTATGAGTAAAGTTCTCTCCCTCTAAAGCAAATTAGTGTATGCTTTTTTGGGTGATTTACCGTCTTCTGGTATTTACGATTAGTGCAGTCTTTGGTGGTTATACTTCCTCGTGGCTCTCACTTTTTCCTGCAGCTCCATTTCTGTAGCCTGTCATTGTTTTTTTTCACACTAGTATTTATTAAAGTATTATAAACATACATATGTTATTCAAACAGATGCAGAAAAAAAGTAGCTTTAAATCCAGTCTGTTATATCAGTATGAGAGAACTAAAGTAACAAAGAGAGGTATAACCATTGCATATTATAAAATATACAGCAACCACATGTTTTATATGTGTAAGTGCAGGAATAATTTTGTGTCTTTTGACTAATATTCCATGTGATTTTAATGCTTTCTCTAGAAACAATAAATATTAGATGTTGTTATAACCGCTTATGTGGGCATTTGTTTTGCCATCTGGAGATATTTTAGGTAATTTGCATATTCCTTCAGATAGTAAGATCACAAGGGCATTGGTTATCTCTCTTTGGTGTCTTTAGTTACTCTTGATTTTGGTTCACCGCTATGGATTTGTCATTTTGACTTGCTTTATTGTCTATTATTTGTGCATTTCACTTGTCTTAGTCTTTAGGCAGGTTTTTTCAGGGGCACGACCATAGACCTACATAACTTCCGGTCCGACGCAGATCACTACAGGAGCCGCCCAGAAACGTAGGTATGCGCTTGCGTTAGATGGAGCTCTTCTGGAGCAGCGCACCACAGTGTGGGGAGTGTAAACTCCCCTATACATTCTTGTTGCCGGATGGCGTGATGCGATAAATTCACCGCACTGCAGCACCCTAGTGTGAAAAAACCCTTAAAGTCATTATGAATATATTTCTTGTTATGTTACTTTTGTATATAGTATTTATAGAAGATGAAACAATGACAAGAGGAAAATGTATGAGTAAAGTTCTCTCCCTCTAAAGCAAATTAGTGTATGCTTTTTTGGGTGATTTACCGTCTTTTGGTATTTACGATTAGTGCAGTCCTTGGTGGTTATTCTTCCTCGTGGCTCTCACTTTTTCCTGCAGCTCCATTTCTGTAGCCTGTCATTGTTTTTTTTCACACTAGTATTTATTAAAGTATTATAAACATGCATATGTTATTCAAACAGATGCAGAAAAAAGTATCTTTGAATCCAGTCTGGTACATCAGTATGAGAGAACTAAAGTAACAAAGAGAGGTATAACCATTGCATATTATAAAATATACAGCAACCACATGTTTCATATGTGTAAGTGCAGGAATAATGTTGTATCTTTTGACTAATATTTCATGTGATTTTAATGCTTTCTCCAGAAACAATAAGTATTAGATGTTGTTATAACCGCTTATGTGGGCATTGTTTTGCCATCTGGAGATATTTTTAGGTAATTTGCATATTCCTTCAGTTAGTAAGATCACAAGGGCATTGGTTATCTCTCTTTGGTGTCTTTAGTTACTCTTGATTTTGGTTCATCGCTATGGATTTGTAATTTTGACTTGTTTTATTGTCTATTATTTGTGCATTTCACTTGTCTTAGTCTTTAGGCAGGTTTTTTCAGGGGCACGACCATAGACCTACATGACTTCCGGTCCGACGCAGATCACTGCAGGAGCCGCCCAGAAACGTAGGTATGCGCTTGCGTTAGATGGAGCTCTTCTGGAGCAGCGCACCGCAGTGTGGGGAGTGTAAACTCCCCTAAACATTCTTGTTGCCGGATGGCGTGATGCGATAAATTTACCGCACTGCAGCACCCTAGTGTGAAAAAACCCTTAAAGTCATTATGAATATATTTCTTGTTATGTTACTTTTGTATATAGTATTTATAGAAGATGAAACAATGACAAGAGGAAAATGTATGAGTAAAGTTCTCTCCCACTAAAGCAAATTAGTGTATGCTTTTTTGGGTGATTTACCGTCTTCTGGTATTTACGATTAGTGCAGTCCTTGGTGGTTATACTTCCTCGTGGCTCTCACTTTTTCCTGCAGCTCCATTTCTGTAGCCTGTCATTGTTTTTTTCACACTAGTATTTATTAAAGTATTATAAACATGCATATGTTATTCAAACAGATGCAGACAAAAGTATCTTTGAATCCAGTCTGGTATATCAGTATGAGAGAACTAAAGTAACAAAGAGAGGTATAACCATTGCATATTATAAAATATACAGCAACCACATGTTTCGTAGGTGTAAGTGCAGGAATAGTTTTGTATCATTTGACTAATATTCCATGTGATTTTAATGCTTTCTCCAGAAACAATAAGTATTAGATGTTGTTATAACCGCTTATGTGGGCATTTTTTTGCCATCTGGAGATATTTTTAGGTTATTTTTTTTCCATTTTGGGTTGCTGTAAAGTAATCATAGAATCTAGCAATCTGGTGAGGTGTGGCACGGCTATTGAGGGGAAACGGAGGAGGTCGTGCATGTGAAAGGGAATTTTGAATGTAAAGAAGTAGAAATAAAGCCGCAAGAGTTGGTTTTAAAAAAGCTGATAGTATTTTCAGCCAGTTTTCAAAAGACTACATTTTTGGAATATAACCATTCCATACATTTTTATTTGTTTACCATTCATACTTCTCTTTCACATAGAAATAGTGAAACCCGCAAAAGATGCAAATTCCTTTAGATAGTAAGCTCACAAGGGCATTGGTTATCTCTCTTTGGTGTCTTTAGTTAGTCTTGATTTTGGTTCATCGCTATGGATTTGTCATTTTGACTTGCTTTATTGTCTATTATTTGTGCATTTCACTTGTCTTAGTCTTTAGGCAGGTTTTTTCAGGGGCACGACCATAGACCTACATGACTTCCGGTCCGACGCAGATCACTGCAGGAGCCGCCCAGAAACGTAGGTATGCGCTTGCGTTAGATGGAGCTCTTCTGGAGCAGCACACCGCAGTGTGGGGAGTGTAAACTCCCCTATACATTCTTGTTGCCGGATGGCATGATGCGATACATTTCTTGTTATGTTATTTTTGTAGATAGTATTTATAGAAGATGAAACAATGACAAGAGGAAAATGTATGAGTAAAGTTTTCTCCCTCTAAAGCAAATTAGTGTATGCTTTTTTGGGTGATTTACCGTCTTCTGGTATTTACGATTAGTGCAGTCCTTGGTGGTTATACTTCCTCGTGGCTCTCACTTTTTCCTGCAGCTCCATTTCTGTAGCCTGTCATTGTTTTTTTTCACACTAGTATTTATTAAAGTATTATAAACATACATATGTTATTCAAACAGATGCAGAAAAAAGTAGCTTTAAATCCAGTCTGTTATATCAGTATGAGAGAACTAAAGTAACAAAGAGAGGTATAACCATTGCATATTATAAAATATACAGCAACCACATGTTTCATATGTGTAAGTGCAGGAATAATGTTGTATGTTTTGACTAATATTCCATGTGATTTTAATGCTTTCTCCAGAAACAATAAGTATTAGATGTTGTTATAACCGCTTATGTGGGCATTTGTTTTGCCATCTTGAGATATTTTTAGGTAATTTGCATATTCCTTCAGATAGTAAGCTCACAAGGGTATTGGTTATCTCTCTTTGGTGTCTTCAGTTACTCTTGATTTTGGTTCATCGCTATGAATTTGTCATTTTGACTTGTTTTATTGTCTATTATTTGTGCATTTCACTTGTCTTAGTCTTTAGGCAGGTTTTTTCGGGGGCACGACCATAGACCTACATGACTTCCGGTCCGACGCAGATCACTGCAGGAGCCGCCCAGAAACGTAGGTATGCGCTTGAGTTAGATGGAGCTCTTCCTGAGCAGCGCACCGCAGTGTGGGGAGTGTAAACTCCCCTATACATTCTTGTTGCCGGATGGCGTGATGCGTTAAATTTACCGCACTGCAGCACCCTAGTGTGAAAAAACCATTAAAGTCATTATGAATATATTTCTTGTTATGTTACTTTTGTATATAGTATTTATAGAAGATGAAACAATGACAAGAGGAAAATGTATGAGTAAAGTTCTCTCCCACTAAAACAAATGAGTGTATGCTTTTTTGGGTGATTTACCGTCTTCTGGTATTTACGATTAGTGCAGTCCTTGGTGGTTATACTTCCTCGTGGCTCTCACTTTTTCCTGCAGCTCCAGTTCTGTAGCCTGTCATTGTTTTTTTCACACTAGTATTTATTAAAGTATTATAAACATGCATATGTTATTCAAACAGATGCAGAAAAAAGTATCTTTGAATCCAGTCTGGTATATCAGTATGAGAGAACTAAAGTAACAAAGAGAGGTATAACCATTGCATATTATAAAATATACAGCAACCACATGTTTCGTAGGTGTAAGTGCAGGAATAGTTTTGTATCATTTGACTAATATTCCATGTGATTTTAATGCTTTCTCCAGAAACAATAAGTATTAGATGTTGTTATAACCGCTTATGTGGGCATTTTTTTGCCATCTGGAGATATTTTTAGGTTATTTTTTTTCCATTTTGGGTTGCTGTAAAATAATCATAGAATCTAGCAATCTGGTGAGGTGTGGCACGGCTATTGAGGGGAAACGGAGGAGGTCGTGCATGTGAAAGGGAATTTTGAATGTAAAGAAGTAGAAATAAAGCCGCAAGAGTTGGTTTTAAAAAAGCTGATAGTATTTTCAGCCAGTTTTCAAAAGACTACATTTTTGGAATTTAACCATTCCATACATTTTTATTTGTTTACCATTCATACTTCTCTTTCACATAGAAATAGTGAAACCCGCAAAAGATGCAAATTCCTTTAGATAGTAAGCTCACAAGGGCATTGGTTATCTCTCTTTGGTGTCTTTAGTTAGTCTTGATTTTGGTTCATCGCTATGGATTTGTCATTTTGACTTGCTTTATTGTCTATTATTTGTGCATTTCACTTGTCTTAGTCTTTAGGCAGGTTTTTTCAGGGGCACGACCATAGACCTACATGACTTCTGGTCCGACGCAGATCACTGCAGGAGCCGCCCAGAAACGTAGGTATGCGCTTGCGTTAGATGGAGCTCTTCTGGAGCAGCGCACCGCAGTGTGGGGAGTGTAAACTCCCCTATACATTCTTGTTGCCAGATGGCATGATGCGATACATTTCTTGTTATGTTATTTTTGTAGATAGTATTTATAGAAGATGAAACAATGACAAGAGGAAAATGTATGAGTAAAGTTCTCTCCCTCTAAAGCAAATTAGTGTATGCTTTTTTGGGTGATTTACCGTCTTCTGGTATTTACGATTAGTGCAGTCTTTGGTGGTTATGCTTCCTCGTGGCTCTCACTTTTTCCTGCAGCTCCATTTCTGTAGCCTGTCATTGTTTTTTTTCACACTAGTATTTATTAAAGTATTATAAACATACATATGTTATTCAAACAGATGCAGAAAAAAAGTAGCTTTAAATCCAGTCTGTTATATCAGTATGAGAGAACTAAAGTAACAAAGAGAGGTATAACCATTGCATATTATAAAATATACAGCAACCACATGTTTTATATGTGTAAGTGCAGGAATAATTTTGTGTCTTTTGACTAATATTCCATGTGATTTTAATGCTTTCTCTAGAAACAATAAATATTAGATGTTGTTATAACCGCTTATGTGGGCATTTGTTTTGCCATCTGGAGATATTTTAGGTAATTTGCATATTCCTTCAGATAGTAAGATCACAAGGGCATTGGTTATCTCTCTTTGGTGTCTTTAGTTACTCTTGATTTTGGTTCATCGCTATGGATTTGTCATTTTGACTTGCTTTATTGTCTATTATTTGTGCATTTCACTTGTCTTAGTCTTTAGGCAGGTTTTTTCAGGGGCACGACCATAGACCTACATAACTTCCGGTCCGACGCAGATCACTACAGGAGCCGCCCAGAAACGTAGGTATGCGCTTGCGTTAGATGGAGCTCTTCTGGAGCAGCGCACCACAGTGTGGGGAGTGTAAACTCCCCTATACATTCTTGTTGCCGGATGGCGTGATGCGATAAATTCACCGCACTGCAGCACCCTAGTGTGAAAAAACCCTTAAAGTCATTATGAATATATTTCTTGTTATGTTACTTTTGTATATAGTATTTATAGAAGATGAAACAATGACAAGAGGAAAATGTATGAGTAAAGTTCTCTCCCTCTAAAGCAAATTAGTGTATGCTTTTTTGGGTGATTTACCGTCTTTTGGTATTTACGATTAGTGCAGTCCTTGGTGGTTATTCTTCCTCGTGGCTCTCACTTTTTCCTGCAGCTCCATTTCTGTAGCCTGTCATTGTTTTTTTTCACACTAGTATTTATTAAAGTATTATAAACATGCATATGTTATTCAAACAGATGCAGAAAAAAGTATCTTTGAATCCAGTCTGGTACATCAGTATGAGAGAACTAAAGTAACAAAGAGAGGTATAACCATTGCATATTATAAAATATACAGCAACCACATGTTTCATATGTGTAAGTGCAGGAATAATGTTGTATCTTTTGACTAATATTTCATGTGATTTTAATGCTTTCTCCAGAAACAATAAGTATTAGATGTTGTTATAACCGCTTATGTGGGCATTGTTTTGCCATCTGGAGATATTTTTAGGTAATTTGCATATTCCTTCAGTTAGTAAGATCACAAGGGCATTGGTTATCTCTCTTTGGTGTCTTTAGTTACTCTTGATTTTGGTTCATCGCTATGGATTTGTAATTTTGACTTGTTTTATTGTCTATTATTTGTGCATTTCACTTGTCTTAGTCTTTAGGCAGGTTTTTTCAGGGGCACGACCATAGACCTACATGACTTCCGGTCCGACGCAGATCACTGCAGGAGCCGCCCAGAAACGTAGGTATGCGCTTGCGTTAGATGGAGCTCTTCTGGAGCAGCACACCGCAGTGTGGGGAGTGTAAACTCCCCTATACATTCTTGTTGCCGGATGGCATGATGCGATACATTTCTTGTTATGTTATTTTTGTAGATAGTATTTATAGAAGATGAAACAATGACAAGAGGAAAATGTATGAGTAAAGTTTTCTCCCTCTAAAGCAAATTAGTGTATGCTTTTTTGGGTGATTTACCGTCTTCTGGTATTTACGATTAGTGCAGTCCTTGGTGGTTATACTTCCTCGTGGCTCTCACTTTTTCCTGCAGCTCCATTTCTGTAGCCTGTCATTGTTTTTTTTCACACTAGTATTTATTAAAGTATTATAAACATACATATGTTATTCAAACAGATGCAGAAAAAAGTAGCTTTAAATCCAGTCTGTTATATCAGTATGAGAGAACTAAAGTAACAAAGAGAGGTATAACCATTGCATATTATAAAATATACAGCAACCACATGTTTCATATGTGTAAGTGCAGGAATAATGTTGTATGTTTTGACTAATATTCCATGTGATTTTAATGCTTTCTCCAGAAACAATAAGTATTAGATGTTGTTATAACCGCTTATGTGGGCATTTGTTTTGCCATCTTGAGATATTTTTAGGTAATTTGCATATTCCTTCAGATAGTAAGCTCACAAGGGTATTGGTTATCTCTCTTTGGTGTCTTCAGTTACTCTTGATTTTGGTTCATCGCTATGAATTTGTCATTTTGACTTGTTTTATTGTCTATTATTTGTGCATTTCACTTGTCTTAGTCTTTAGGCAGGTTTTTTCGGGGGCACGACCATAGACCTACATGACTTCCGGTCCGACGCAGATCACTGCAGGAGCCGCCCAGAAACGTAGGTATGCGCTTGAGTTAGATGGAGCTCTTCCTGAGCAGCGCACCGCAGTGTGGGGAGTGTAAACTCCCCTATACATTCTTGTTGCCGGATGGCGTGATGCGTTAAATTTACCGCACTGCAGCACCCTAGTGTGAAAAAACCATTAAAGTCATTATGAATATATTTCTTGTTATGTTACTTTTGTATATAGTATTTATAGAAGATGAAACAATGACAAGAGGAAAATGTATGAGTAAAGTTCTCTCCCACTAAAACAAATGAGTGTATGCTTTTTTGGGTGATTTACCGTCTTCTGGTATTTACGATTAGTGCAGTCCTTGGTGGTTATACTTCCTCGTGGCTCTCACTTTTTCCTGCAGCTCCAGTTCTGTAGCCTGTCATTGTTTTTTTCACACTAGTATTTATTAAAGTATTATAAACATGCATATGTTATTCAAACAGATGCAGAAAAAAGTATCTTTGAATCCAGTCTGGTATATCAGTATGAGAGAACTAAAGTAACAAAGAGAGGTATAACCATTGCATATTATAAAATATACAGCAACCACATGTTTCATATGTGTAAGTGCAGGAATAATGTTGTATCTTTTGACTAATATTTCATGTGATTTTAATGCTTTCTCCAGAAACAATAAGTATTAGATGTTGTTATAACCGCTTATGTGGGCATTGTTTTGCCATCTGGAGATATTTTTAGGTAATTTGCATATTCCTTCAGTTAGTAAGATCACAAGGGCATTGGTTATCTCTCTTTGGTGTCTTTAGTTACTCTTGATTTTGGTTCATCGCTATGGATTTGTAATTTTGACTTGTTTTATTGTCTATTATTTGTGCATTTCACTTGTCTTAGTCTTTAGGCAGGTTTTTTCAGGGGCACGACCATAGACCTACATGACTTCCGGTCCGACGCAGATCACTGCAGGAGCCGCCCAGAAACGTAGGTATGCGCTTGCGTTAGATGGAGCTCTTCTGGAGCAGCGCACCGCAGTGTGGGGAGTGTAAACTCCCCTAAACATTCTTGTTGCCGGATGGCGTGATGCGATAAATTTACCGCACTGCAGCACCCTAGTGTGAAAAAACCCTTAAAGTCATTATGAATATATTTCTTGTTATGTTACTTTTGTATATAGTATTTATAGAAGATGAAACAATGACAAGAGGAAAATGTATGAGTAAAGTTCTCTCCCACTAAAGCAAATTAGTGTATGCTTTTTTGGGTGATTTACCGTCTTCTGGTATTTACGATTAGTGCAGTCCTTGGTGGTTATACTTCCTCGTGGCTCTCACTTTTTCCTGCAGCTCCATTTCTGTAGCCTGTCATTGTTTTTTTCACACTAGTATTTATTAAAGTATTATAAACATGCATATGTTATTCAAACAGATGCAGACAAAAGTATCTTTGAATCCAGTCTGGTATATCAGTATGAGAGAACTAAAGTAACAAAGAGAGGTATAACCATTGCATATTATAAAATATACAGCAACCACATGTTTCGTAGGTGTAAGTGCAGGAATAGTTTTGTATCATTTGACTAATATTCCATGTGATTTTAATGCTTTCTCCAGAAACAATAAGTATTAGATGTTGTTATAACCGCTTATGTGGGCATTTTTTTGCCATCTGGAGATATTTTTAGGTTATTTTTTTTCCATTTTGGGTTGCTGTAAAGTAATCATAGAATCTAGCAATCTGGTGAGGTGTGGCACGGCTATTGAGGGGAAACGGAGGAGGTCGTGCATGTGAAAGGGAATTTTGAATGTAAAGAAGTAGAAATAAAGCCGCAAGAGTTGGTTTTAAAAAAGCTGATAGTATTTTCAGCCAGTTTTCAAAAGACTACATTTTTGGAATATAACCATTCCATACATTTTTATTTGTTTACCATTCATACTTCTCTTTCACATAGAAATAGTGAAACCCGCAAAAGATGCAAATTCCTTTAGATAGTAAGCTCACAAGGGCATTGGTTATCTCTCTTTGGTGTCTTTAGTTAGTCTTGATTTTGGTTCATCGCTATGGATTTGTCATTTTGACTTGCTTTATTGTCTATTATTTGTGCATTTCACTTGTCTTAGTCTTTAGGCAGGTTTTTTCAGGGGCACGACCATAGACCTACATGACTTCCGGTCCGACGCAGATCACTGCAGGAGCCGCCCAGAAATGTAGGTATGCGCTTGCGTTAGATGGAGCTCTTCTGGAGCAGCACACCGCAGTGTGGGGAGTGTAAACTCCCCTATACATTCTTGTTGCCGGATGGCATGATGCGATACATTTCTTGTTATGTTATTTTTGTAGATAGTATTTATAGAAGATGAAACAATGACAAGAGGAAAATGTATGAGTAAAGTTTTCTCCCTCTAAAGCAAATTAGTGTATGCTTTTTTGGGTGATTTACCGTCTTCTGGTATTTACGATTAGTGCAGTCCTTGGTGGTTATACTTCCTCGTGGCTCTCACTTTTTCCTGCAGCTCCATTTCTGTAGCCTGTCATTGTTTTTTTTCACACTAGTATTTATTAAAGTATTATAAACATACATATGTTATTCAAACAGATGCAGAAAAAAGTAGCTTTAAATCCAGTCTGTTATATCAGTATGAGAGAACTAAAGTAACAAAGAGAGGTATAACCATTGCATATTATAAAATATACAGCAACCACATGTTTCATATGTGTAAGTGCAGGAATAATGTTGTATGTTTTGACTAATATTCCATGTGATTTTAATGCTTTCTCCAGAAACAATAAGTATTAGATGTTGTTATAACCGCTTATGTGGGCATTTGTTTTGCCATCTTGAGATATTTTTAGGTAATTTGCATATTCCTTCAGATAGTAAGCTCACAAGGGTATTGGTTATCTCTCTTTGGTGTCTTCAGTTACTCTTGATTTTGGTTCATCGCTATGAATTTGTCATTTTGACTTGTTTTATTGTCTATTATTTGTGCATTTCACTTGTCTTAGTCTTTAGGCAGGTTTTTTCGGGGGCACGACCATAGACCTACATGACTTCCGGTCCGACGCAGATCACTGCAGGAGCCGCCCAGAAACGTAGGTATGCGCTTGAGTTAGATGGAGCTCTTCCTGAGCAGCGCACCGCAGTGTGGGGAGTGTAAACTCCCCTATACATTCTTGTTGCCGGATGGCGTGATGCGTTAAATTTACCGCACTGCAGCACCCTAGTGTGAAAAAACCATTAAAGTCATTATGAATATATTTCTTGTTATGTTACTTTTGTATATAGTATTTATAGAAGATGAAACAATGACAAGAGGAAAATGTATGAGTAAAGTTCTCTCCCACTAAAACAAATGAGTGTATGCTTTTTTGGGTGATTTACCGTCTTCTGGTATTTACGATTAGTGCAGTCCTTGGTGGTTATACTTCCTCGTGGCTCTCACTTTTTCCTGCAGCTCCAGTTCTGTAGCCTGTCATTGTTTTTTTCACACTAGTATTTATTAAAGTATTATAAACATGCATATGTTATTCAAACAGATGCAGAAAAAAGTATCTTTGAATCCAGTCTGGTATATCAGTATGAGAGAACTAAAGTAACAAAGAGAGGTATAACCATTGCATATTATAAAATATACAGCAACCACATGTTTCGTAGGTGTAAGTGCAGGAATAGTTTTGTATCATTTGACTAATATTCCATGTGATTTTAATGCTTTCTCCAGAAACAATAAGTATTAGATGTTGTTATAACCGCTTATGTGGGCATTTTTTTGCCATCTGGAGATATTTTTAGGTTATTTTTTTTCCATTTTGGGTTGCTGTAAAATAATCATAGAATCTAGCAATCTGGTGAGGTGTGGCACGGCTATTGAGGGGAAACGGAGGAGGTCGTGCATGTGAAAGGGAATTTTGAATGTAAAGAAGTAGAAATAAAGCCGCAAGAGTTGGTTTTAAAAAAGCTGATAGTATTTTCAGCCAGTTTTCAAAAGACTACATTTTTGGAATTTAACCATTCCATACATTTTTATTTGTTTACCATTCATACTTCTCT
The DNA here is from genome assembly GCF_040937935.1 of Hyperolius riggenbachi. Taxonomy (NCBI): domain Eukaryota; kingdom Metazoa; phylum Chordata; class Amphibia; order Anura; family Hyperoliidae; genus Hyperolius; species Hyperolius riggenbachi. The sequence continues at coordinate 298,649,856 of NC_090650.1, forward strand.
TTCACATAGAAATAGTGAAACCCGCAAAAGATGCAAATTCCTTTAGATAGTAAGCTCACAAGGGCATTGGTTATCTCTCTTTGGTGTCTTTAGTTAGTCTTGATTTTAGTTCATCGCTATGGATTTGTCATTTTGACTTGCTTTATTGTCTATTATTTGTGCATTTCACTTGTCTTAGTCTTTAGGCAGGTTTTTTCAGGGGCACGACCATAGACCTACATGACTTCTGGTCCGACGCAGATCACTGCAGGAGCCGCCCAGAAACGTAGGTATGCGCTTGAGTTAGATGGAGCTCTTCCTGAGCAGCGCACCGCAGTGTGGGGAGTGTAAACTCCCCCATACATTCTTGTTGCCGGATGGCGTGATGCGATACATTTCTTGTTATGTTATTTTTGTAGATAGTATTTATAGAAGATGAAACAATGACAAGAGGAAAATGTATGAGTAAAGTTCTCTCCCTCTAAAGCAAATTAGTGTATGCTTTTTTTGGGTGATTTACCGTCTTCTGGTATTTACGATTAGTGCAGTCTTTGGTGGTTATACTTCCTCGTGGCTCTCACTTTTTCCTGCAGCTCCATTTCTGTAGCCTGTCATTGTTTTTTTTCACACTAGTATTTATTAAAGTATTATAAACATACATATGTTATTCAAACAGATGCAGAAAAAAGTAGCTTTAAATCCAGTCTGTTATATCAGTATGAGAGAACTAAAGTAACAAAGAGAGGTATAACCATTGCATATTATAAAATATACAGCAACCACATGTTTTATATGTGTAAGTGCAGGAATAATTTTGTGTCTTTTGACTAATATTCCATGTGATTTTAATGCTTTCTCTAGAAACAATAAATATTAGATGTTGTTATAACCGCTTATGTGGGCATTTGTTTTGCCATCTGGAGATATTTTAGGTAATTTGCATATTCCTTCAGATAGTAAGATCACAAGGGCATTGGTTATCTCTTTTTGGTGTCTTTAGTTACTCTTGATTTTGGTTCATCGCTATGGATTTGTAATTTTGACTTGTTTTATTGTCTATTATTTGTGCATTTCACTTGTCTTAGTCTTTAGGCAGGTTTTTTCAGGGGCACGACCATAGACCTACATGACTTCCGGTCCGACGCAGATCACTGCAGGAGCCGCCCAGAAACGTAGGTATGCGCTTGCGTTAGATGGAGCTCTTCTGGAGCAGCGCACCGCAGTGTGGGGAGTGTAAACTCCCCTATACATTCTTGTTGCCGGATGGCGTGATGCGATAAATTTACCGCACTGCAGCACCCTAGTGTGAAAAAACCCTTAAAGTCATTATGAATATATTTCTTGTTATGTTACTTTTGTATATAGTATTTATAGAAGATGAAACAATGACAAGAGGAAAATGTATGAGTAAAGTTCTCTCCCACTAAAGCAAATTAGTGTATGCTTTTTTGGGTGATTTACCGTCTTCTGGTATTTACGATTAGTGCAGTCCTTGGTGGTTATACTTCCTCGTGGCTCTCACTTTTTCCTGCAGCTCCAGTTCTGTAGCCTGTCATTGTTTTTTTCACACTAGTATTTATTAAAGTATTATAAACATGCATATGTTATTCAAACAGATGCAGACAAAAGTATCTTTGAATCCAGTCTGGTATATCAGTATGAGAGAACTAAAGTAACAAAGAGAGGTATAACCATTGCATATTATAAAATATACAGCAACCACATGTTTCGTAGGTGTAAGTGCAGGAATAGTTTTGTATCATTTGACTAATATTCCATGTGATTTTAATGCTTTCTCCAGAAACAATAAGTATTAGATGTTGTTATAACCGCTTATGTGGGCATTTTTTTGCCATCTGGAGATATTTTTAGGTTATTTTTTTTCCATTTTGGGTTGCTGTAGAGTAATCATAGAATCTAGCAATCTGGTGAGGTGTGGCACGGCTATTGAGGGGAAACGGAGGAGGTCGTGCATGTGAAAGGGAATTTTGAATGTAAAGAAGTAGAAATAAAGCCGCAAGAGTTGGTTTTAAAAAAGCTGATAGTATTTTCAGCCAGTTTTCAAAAGACTACATTTTTGGAATTTAACCATTCCATACATTTTTATTTGTTTACCATTCATACTTCTCTTTCACATAGAAATAGTGAAACCCGCAAAAGATGCAAATTCCTTTAGATAGTAAGCTCACAAGGGCATTGGTTATCTCTCTTTGGTGTCTTTAGTTAGTCTTGATTTTGGTTCATCGCTATGGATTTGTCATTTTGACTTGCTTTATTGTCTATTATTTGTGCATTTCACTTGTCTTAGTCTTTAGGCAGGTTTTTTCAGGGGCACGACCATAGACCTACATGACTTCCGGTCCGACGCAGATCACTGCAGGAGCCGCCCAGAAACGTAGGTATGCGCTTGCGTTAGATGGAGCTCTTCTGGAGCAGCACACCGCAGTGTGGGGAGTGTAAACTCCCCTATACATTCTTGTTGCCGGATGGCATGATGCGATACATTTCTTGTTATGTTATTTTTGTAGATAGTATTTATAGAAGATGAAACAATGACAAGAGGAAAATGTATAAGTAAAGTTCTCTCCCTCTAAAGCAAATTAGTGTATGCATTTTTGGGTGATTTACCGTCTTCTGGTATTTACGATTAGTGCAGTCCTTGGTGGTTATACTTCCTCGTGGCTCTCACTTTTTCCTGCAGCTCCATTTCTGTAGCCTGTCATTGTTTTTTTCACACTAGTATTTATTAAAGTATTATAAACATACATATGTTATTCAAACAGATGCAGAAAAAAGTAGCTTTAAATCCAGTCTGTTATATCAGTATGAGAGAACTAAAGTAACAAAGAGAGGTATAACCATTGCATATTATAAAATATACAGCAACCACATGTTTCATATGTGTAAGTGCAGGAATAATGTTGTATGTTTTGACTAATATTCCATGTGATTTTAATGCTTTCTCCAGAAACAATAAGTATTAGATGTTGTTATAACCGCTTATGTGGGCATTTGTTTTGCCATCTTGAGATATTTTTAGGTAATTTGCATATTCCTTCAGATAGTAAGCTCACAAGGGTATTGGTTATCTCTCTTTGGTGTCTTCAGTTACTCTTGATTTTGGTTCATCGCTATGAATTTGTCATTTTGACTTGTTTTATTGTCTATTATTTGTGCATTTCACTTGTCTTAGTCTTTAGGCAGGTTTTTTCAGTGGCACGACCATAGACCTACATGACTTCCGGTCCGACGCAGATCACTGCAGGAGCCGCCCAGAAACGTAGGTATGCGCTTGAGTTAGATGGAGCTCTTCCTGAGCAGCGCACCGCAGTGTGGGGAGTGTAAACTCCCCTATACATTCTTGTTGCCGGATGGCGTGATGCGATAAATTTACCGCACTGCAGCACCCTAGTGTGAAAAAACCAGTAAAGTCATTATGAATATATTTCTTGTTATGTTACTTTTGTATATAGTATTTATAGAAGATGAAACAATGACAAGAGGAAAATGTATGAGTAAAGTTCTCTCCCACTAAAACAAATGAGTGTATGCTTTTTTGGGTGATTTACCGTCTTCTGGTATTTACGATTAGTGCAGTCCTTGGTGGTTATACTTCCTCGTGGCTCTCACTTTTTCCTGCAGCTCCAGTTCTGTAGCCTGTCATTGTTTTTTTCACACTAGTATTTATTAAAGTATTATAAACATGCATATGTTATTCAAACAGATGCAGAAAAAAGTATCTTTGAATCCAGTCTGGTATATCAGTATGAGAGAACTAAAGTAACAAAGAGAGGTATAACCATTGCATATTATAAAATATACAGCAACCACATGTTTCGTAGGTGTAAGTGCAGGAATAGTTTTGTATCATTTGACTAATATTCCATGTGATTTTAATGCTTTCTCCAGAAACAATAAGTATTAGATGTTGTTATAACCGCTTATGTGGGCATTTTTTTGCCATCTGGAGATATTTTTAGGTTATTTTTTTTCCATTTTGGGTTGCTGTAAAATAATCATAGAATCTAGCAATCTGGTGAGGTGTGGCACGGCTATTGAGGGGAAACGGAGGAGGTCGTGCATGTGAAAGGGAATTTTGAATGTAAAGAAGTAGAAATAAAGCCGCAAGAGTTGGTTTTAAAAAAGCTGATAGTATTTTCAGCCAGTTTTCAAAAGACTACATTTTTGGAATTTAACCATTCCATACATTTTTATTTGTTTACCATTCATACTTCTCTTTCACATAGAAATAGTGAAACCCGCAAAAGATGCAAATTCCTTTAGATAGTAAGCTCACAAGGGCATTGGTTATCTCTCTTTGGTGTCTTTAGTTAGTCTTGATTTTGGTTCATCGCTATGGATTTGTCATTTTGACTTGCTTTATTGTCTATTATTTGTGCATTTCACTTGTCTTAGTCTTTAGGCAGGTTTTTTCAGGGGCACGACCATAGACCTACATGACTTCTGGTCCGACGCAGATCACTGCAGGAGCCGCCCAGAAACGTAGGTATGCGCTTGCGTTAGATGGAGCTCTTCTGGAGCAGCGCACCGCAGTGTGGGGAGTGTAAACTCCCCTATACATTCTTGTTGCCGGATGGCATGATGCGATACATTTCTTGTTATGTTATTTTTGTAGATAGTATTTATAGAAGATGAAACAATGACAAGAGGAAAATGTATGAGTAAAGTTCTCTCCCTCTAAAGCAAATTAGTGTATGCTTTTTTGGGTGATTTACCGTCTTCTGGTATTTACGATTAGTGCAGTCTTTGGTGGTTATACTTCCTCGTGGCTCTCACTTTTTCCTGCAGCTCCATTTCTGTAGCCTGTCATTGTTTTTTTTCACACTAGTATTTATTAAAGTATTATAAACATACATATGTTATTCAAACAGATGCAGAAAAAAGTAGCTTTAAATCCAGTCTGTTATATCAGTATGAGAGAACTAAAGTAACAAAGAGAGGTATAACCATTGCATATTATAAAATATACAGCAACCACATGTTTTATATGTGTAAGTGCAGGAATAATTTTGTGTCTTTTGACTAATATTCCATGTGATTTTAATGCTTTCTCTAGAAACAATAAATATTAGATGTTGTTATAACCGCTTATGTGGGCATTTGTTTTGCCATCTGGAGATATTTTAGGTAATTTGCATATTCCTTCAGATAGTAAGATCACAAGGGCATTGGTTATCTCTCTTTGGTGTCTTTAGTTACTCTTGATTTTGGTTCATCGCTATGAATTTGTCATTTTGACTTGCTTTATTGTCTATTATTTGTGCATTTCACTTGTCTTAGTCTTTAGGCAGGTTTTTTCAGGGGCACGACCATAGACCTACATGACTTCCGGTCCGACGCAGATCACTGCAGGAGCCGCCCAGAAACGTAGGTATGCGCTTGCGTTAGATGGAGCTCTTATGGAGCAGCGCACCACAGTGTGGGGAGTGTAAACTCCCCTATACATTCTTGTTGCCGGATGGCGTGATGCGATAAATTCACCGCACTGCAGCACCCTAGTGTAAAAAAACCCTTAAAGTCATTATGAATATATTTCTTGTTATGTTACTTTTGTATATAGTATTTATAGAAAATGAAACAATGACAAGAGGAAAATGTATGAGTAAAGTTCTCTCCCTCTAAAGCAAATTAGTGTATGCTTTTTTGGGTGATTTACCGTCTTTTGGTATTTACGATTAGTGCAGTCCTTGGTGGTTATTCTTCCTCGTGGCTCTCACTTTTTCCTGCAGCTCCATTTCTGTAGCCTGTCATTGTTTTTTTTCACACTAGTATTTATTAAAGTATTATAAACATACATATGTTATTCAAACAGATGCAGAAAAAAGTAGCTTTAAATCCAGTCTGTTATATCAGTATGAGAGAACTAAAGTAACAAAGAGAGGTATAACCATTGCATATTATAAAATATACAGCAACCACATGTTTCATATGTGTAAGTGCAGGAATAATGTTGTATGTTTTGACTAATATTCCATGTGATTTTAATGCTTTCTCCAGAAACAATAAGTATTAGATGTTGTTATAACCGCTTATGTGGGCATTTGTTTTGCCATCTGGAGATATTTTTAGGTAATTTGCATATTCCTTCAGATAGTAAGCTCACAAGGGTATTGGTTATCTCTCTTTGGTGTCTTTAGTTACTCTTGATTTTGGTTCATCGCTATGAATTTGTCATTTTGACTTGTTTTATTGTCTATTATTTGTGCATTTCACTTGTCTTAGTCTTTAGGCAGGTTTTTTCAGGGGCACGACCATAGACCTACATGACTTCCGGTCCGACGCAGATCACTGCAGGAGCCGCCCAGAAACGTAGGTATGCGCTTGAGTTAGATGGAGCTCTTCCTGAGCAGCGCACCGCAGTGTGGGGAGTGTAAACTCCCCCATACATTTTTGTTGCCGGATGGCGTGATGTGATAAATTTACCGCACTGCAGCGCCCTAGTGTGAAAAAACCCTTAAAGTCATTATGAATATATTTCTTGTTATGTTATTTGTGTAGATAGTATTTATAGAAGATGAAACAATGACAAGAGGAAAATGTATGAGTAAAGTTCTCTCCCTCTAAAGCAAATTAGTGTATGCTTTTTTGGGTGATTTACCGTCTTCTGGAATTTACGATTAGTGCAGTCCTTGGTGGTTATACTTCCTCGTGGCTCTCACTTTTTCCTGCAGCTCCATTTCTGTAGCCTGTCATTGTTTTTTTTCACACTAGTATTTATTAAAGTATTATAAACATGCATATGTTATTCAAACAGATGCAGAAAAAAGTAGCTTTAAATCCAAACTGTTATATCAGTATGAGAGAACTAAAGTAACAAAGAGAGGTATAACCATTGCATATTATAAAACAAAGAGCAACCACATGTTTCATATGTGTAAGTGCAGGAATAATGTTGTATCTTTTGACTAATATTCCATGTGATTTTAATGCTTTCTCTAGAAACAATAAATATTAGATGTTGTTATAACCGCTTATGTGAGCATTTGTTTTGCCATCTGGAGATATTTTAAGTAATTTGCATATTCCTTCAGATAGTAAGCTCACAAGGGTATTGGTTATCTCTCTTTGGTGTCTTTAGTTACTCTTGATTTTGGTTCATCGCTATGAATTTGTCATTTTGACTTGTTTTATTGTCTATTATTTGTGCATTTCACTTGTCTTAGTCTTTAGGCAGGTTTTTTCAGGGGCACGACCATAGACCTACATGACTTCCGGTCCGACGCAGATCACTGCAGGAGCCGCCCAGGAACGTAGGTATGCACTTGAGTTAGATGGAGCTCTTCCTGAGCAGCGCACCGCAGTGTGGGGAGTGTAAACTCCCCCATACATTCTTGTTGCCGGATGGCGTGATGCGATAAATTTACCGCACTGCAGCGCCCTAGTGTGAAAAAACCCTTAAAGTCATTATGAATATATTTCTTGTTATGTTACTTTTGTATATAGTATTTATAGAAGATGAAACAATGACAAGAGGAAAATGTATGAGTAAAGTTCTCTCCCACTAAAACAAATGAGTGTATGCTTTTTTGGGTGATTTACCGTCTTCTGGTATTTACGATTAGTGCAGTCCTTGGTGGTTACACTTCCTCGTGGCTCTCACTTTTTCCTGCAGCTCCAGTTCTGTAGCCTGTCATTGTTTTTTTCACACTAGTATTTATTAAAGTATTATAAACATGCATATGTTATTCAAACAGATGCAGAAAAAAGTATCTTTGAATCCAGTCTGGTATATCAGTATGAGAGAACTAAAGTAACAAAGAGAGGTATAACCATTGCATATTATAAAATATACAGCAACCACATGTTTCGTAGGTGTAAGTGCAGGAATAGTTTTGTATCATTTGACTAATATTCCATGTGATTTTAATGCTTTCTCCAGAAACAATAAGTATTAGATGTTGTTATAACCGCTTATGTGGGCATTTTTTTGCCATCTGGAGATATTTTTAGGTTATTTTTTTTCCATTTTGGGTTGCTGTAAAATAATCATAGAATCTAGCAATCTGGTGAGGTGTGGCACGGCTATTGAGGGGAAACGGAGGAGGTCGTGCATGTGAAAGGGAATTTTGAATGTAAAGAAGTAGAAATAAAGCCGCAAGAGTTGGTTTTAAAAAAGCTGATAGTATTTTCAGCCAGTTTTCAAAAGACTACATTTTTGGAATTTAACCATTCCATACATTTTTATTTGTTTACCATTCATACTTCTCTTTCACATAGAAATAGTGAAACCCGCAAAAGATGCAAATTCCTTTAGATAGTAAGCTCACAAGGGCATTGGTTATCTCTCTTTGGTGTCTTTAGTTAGTCTTGATTTTGGTTCATCGCTATGGATTTGTCATTTTGACTTGCTTTATTGTCTATTATTTGTGCATTTCACTTGTCTTAGTCTTTAGGCAGGTTTTTTCAGGGGCACGACCATAGACCTACATGACTTCTGGTCCGACGCAGATCACTGCAGGAGCCGCCCAGAAACGTAGGTATGCGCTTGCGTTAGATGGAGCTCTTCTGGAGCAGCGCACCGCAGTGTGGGGAGTGTAAACTCCCCTATACATTCTTGTTGCCAGATGGCATGATGCGATACATTTCTTGTTATGTTATTTTTGTAGATAGTATTTATAGAAGATGAAACAATGACAAGAGGAAAATGTATGAGTAAAGTTCTCTCCCTCTAAAGCAAATTAGTGTATGCTTTTTTGGGTGATTTACCGTCTTCTGGTATTTACGATTAGTGCAGTCTTTGGTGGTTATACTTCCTCGTGGCTCTCACTTTTTCCTGCAGCTCCATTTCTGTAGCCTGTCATTGTTTTTTTTCACACTAGTATTTATTAAAGTATTATAAACATACATATGTTATTCAAACAGATGCAGAAAAAAAGTAGCTTTAAATCCAGTCTGTTATATCAGTATGAGAGAACTAAAGTAACAAAGAGAGGTATAACCATTGCATATTATAAAATATACAGCAACCACATGTTTTATATGTGTAAGTGCAGGAATAATTTTGTGTCTTTTGACTAATATTCCATGTGATTTTAATGCTTTCTCTAGAAACAATAAATATTAGATGTTGTTATAACCGCTTATGTGGGCATTTGTTTTGCCATCTGGAGATATTTTAGGTAATTTGCATATTCCTTCAGATAGTAAGATCACAAGGGCATTGGTTATCTCTCTTTGGTGTCTTTAGTTACTCTTGATTTTGGTTCATCGCTATGGATTTGTCATTTTGACTTGCTTTATTGTCTATTATTTGTGCATTTCACTTGTCTTAGTCTTTAGGCAGGTTTTTTCAGGGGCACGACCATAGACCTACATTACTTCCGGTCCGACGCAGATCACTACAGGAGCCGCCCAGAAACGTAGGTATGCGCTTGCGTTAGATGGAGCTCTTCTGGAGCAGCGCACCACAGTGTGGGGAGTGTAAACTCCCCTATACATTCTTGTTGCCGGATGGCGTGATGCGATAAATTCACCGCACTGCAGCACCCTAGTGTGAAAAAACCCTTAAAGTCATTATGAATATATTTCTTGTTATGTTACTTTTGTATATAGTATTTATAGAAGATGAAACAATGACAAGAGGAAAATGTATGAGTAAAGTTCTCTCCCTCTAAAGCAAATTAGTGTATGCTTTTTTGGGTGATTTACCGTCTTTTGGTATTTACGATTAGTGCAGTCCTTGGTGGTTATTCTTCCTCGTGGCTCTCACTTTTTCCTGCAGCTCCATTTCTGTAGCCTGTCATTGTTTTTTTTCACACTAGTATTTATTAAAGTATTATAAACATGCATATGTTATTCAAACAGATGCAGAAAAAAGTATCTTTGAATCCAGTCTGGTATATCAGTATGAGAGAACTAAAGTAACAAAGAGAGGTATAACCATTGCATATTATAAAATATACAGCAACCACATGTTTCATATGTGTAAGTGCAGGAATAATGTTGTATCTTTTGACTAATATTTCATGTGATTTTAATGCTTTCTCCAGAAACAATAAGTATTAGATGTTGTTATAACCGCTTATGTGGGCATTGTTTTGCCATCTGGAGATATTTTTAGGTAATTTGCATATTCCTTCAGTTAGTAAGATCACAAGGGCATTGGTTATCTCTCTTTGGTGTCTTTAGTTACTCTTGATTTTGGTTCATCGCTATGGATTTGTAATTTTGACTTGTTTTATTGTCTATTATTTGTGCATTTCACTTGTCTTAGTCTTTAGGCAGGTTTTTTCGGGGGCACGACCATAGACCTACATGACTTCCGGTCCGACGCAGATCACTGCAGGAGCCGCCCAGAAACGTAGGTATGCGCTTGAGTTAGATGGAGCTCTTCCTGAGCAGCGCACCGCAGTGTGGGGAGTGTAAACTCCCCTATACATTCTTGTTGCCGGATGGCGTGATGCGTTAAATTTACCGCACTGCAGCACCCTAGTGTGAAAAAACCATTAAAGTCATTATGAATATATTTCTTGTTATGTTACTTTTGTATATAGTATTTATAGAAGATGAAACAATGACAAGAGGAAAATGTATGAGTAAAGTTCTCTCCCACTAAAACAAATGAGTGTATGCTTTTTTGGGTGATTTACCGTCTTCTGGTATTTACGATTAGTGCAGTCCTTGGTGGTTATACTTCCTCGTGGCTCTCACTTTTTCCTGCAGCTCCAGTTCTGTAGCCTGTCATTGTTTTTTTCACACTAGTATTTATTAAAGTATTATAAACATGCATATGTTATTCAAACAGATGCAGACAAAAGTATCTTTGAATCCAGTCTGGTATATCAGTATGAGAGAACTAAAGTAACAAAGAGAGGTATAACCATTGCATATTATAAAATATACAGCAACCACATGTTTCGTAGGTGTAAGTGCAGGAATAGTTTTGTTTCATTTGACTAATATTCCATGTGATTTTAATGCTTTCTCCAGAAACAATAAGTATTAGATGTTGTTATAACCGCTTATGTGGGCATTTTTTTGCCATCTGGAGATATTTTTAGGTTATTTTTTTTCCATTTTGGGTTGCTGTAAAATAATCATAGAATCTAGCAATCTGGTGAGGTGTGGCACGGCTATTGAGGGGAAACGGAGGAGGTCGTGCATGTGAAAGGGAATTTTGAATGTAAAGAAGTAGAAATAAAGCCGCAAGAGTTGGTTTTAAAAAAGCTGATAGTATTTTCAGCCAGTTTTCAAAAGACTACATTTTTGGAATTTAACCATTCCATACATTTTTATTTGTTTACCATTCATACTTCTCTTTCACATAGAAATAGTGAAACCCGCAAAAGATGCAAATTCCTTTAGATAGTAAGCTCACAAGGGCATTGGTTATCTCTCTTTGGTGTCTTTAGTTAGTCTTGATTTTGGTTCATCGCTATGGATTTGTCATTTTAACTTGCTTTATTGTCTATTATTTGTGCATTTCACTTGTCTTAGTCTTTAGGCAGGTTTTTTCAGGGGCACGACCATAGACCTACATGACTTCTGGTCCGACGCAGATCACTGCAGGAGCCGCCCAGAAACGTAGGTATGCGCTTGAGTTAGATGGAGCTCTTCCTGAGCAGCGCACCGCAGTGTGGGGAGTGTAAACTCCCCCATACATTCTTGTTGCCGGATGGCGTGATGCGATACATTTCTTGTTATGTTATTTTTGTAGATAGTATTTATAGAAGATGAAACAATGACAAGAGGAAAATGTATGAGTAAAGTTCTCTCCCTCTAAAGCAAATTAGTGTATGCTTTTTTTGGGTGATTTACCGTCTTCTGGTATTTACGATTAGTGCAGTCTTTGGTGGTTATACTTCCTCGTGGCTCTCACTTTTTCCTGCAGCTCCATTTCTGTAGCCTGTCATTGTTTTTTTTCACACTAGTATTTATTAAAGTATTATAAACATACATATGTTATTCAAACAGATGCAGAAAAAAGTAGCTTTAAATCCAGTCTGTTATATCAGTATGAGAGAACTAAAGTAACAAAGAGAGGTATAACCATTGCATATTATAAAATATACAGCAACCACATGTTTTATATGTGTAAGTGCAGGAATAATTTTGTGTCTTTTGACTAATATTCCATGTGATTTTAATGCTTTCTCTAGAAACAATAAATATTAGATGTTGTTATAACCGCTTATGTGGGCATTTGTTTTGCCATCTGGAGATATTTTAGGTAATTTGCATATTCCTTCAGATAGTAAGATCACAAGGGCATTGGTTATCTCTTTTTGGTGTCTTTAGTTACTCTTGATTTTGGTTCATCGCTATGGATTTGTAATTTTGACTTGTTTTATTGTCTATTATTTGTGCATTTCACTTGTCTTAGTCTTTAGGCAGGTTTTTTCAGGGGCACGACCATAGACCTACATGACTTCCGGTCCGACGCAGATCACTGCAGGAGCCGCCCAGAAATGTAGGTATGCGCTTGCGTTAGATGGAGCTCTTCTGGAGCAGCGCACCGCAGTGTGGGGAGTGTAAACTCCCCTATACATTCTTGTTGCCGGATGGCGTGATGCGATAAATTTACCGCACTGCAGCACCCTAGTGTGAAAAAACCCTTAAAGTCATTATGAATATATTTCTTGTTATGTTACTTTTGTATATAGTATTTATAGAAGATGAAACAATGACAAGAGGAAAATGTATGAGTAAAGTTCTCTCCCACTAAAGCAAATTAGTGTATGCTTTTTTGGGTGATTTACCGTCTTCTGGTATTTACGATTAGTGCAGTCCTTGGTGGTTATACTTCCTCGTGGCTCTCACTTTTTCCTGCAGCTCCAGTTCTGTAGCCTGTCATTGTTTTTTTCACACTAGTATTTATTAAAGTATTATAAACATGCATATGTTATTCAAACAGATGCAGACAAAAGTATCTTTGAATCCAGTCTGGTATATCAGTATGAGAGAACTAAAGTAACAAAGAGAGGTATAACCATTGCATATTATAAAATATACAGCAACCACATGTTTCGTAGGTGTAAGTGCAGGAATAGTTTTGTATCATTTGACTAATATTCCATGTGATTTTAATGCTTTCTCCAGAAACAATAAGTATTAGATGTTGTTATAACCGCTTATGTGGGCATTTTTTTGCCATCTGGAGATATTTTTAGGTTATTTTTTTTCCATTTTGGGTTGCTGTAAAGTAATCATAGAATCTAGCAATCTGGTGAGGTGTGGCACGGCTATTGAGGGGAAACGGAGGAGGTCGTGCATGTGAAAGGGAATTTTGAATGTAAAGAAGTAGAAATAAAGCCGCAAGAGTTGGTTTTAAAAAAGCTGATAGTATTTTCAGCCAGTTTTCAAAAGACTACATTTTTGGAATTTAACCATTCCATACATTTTTATTTGTTTACCATTCATACTTCTCTTTCACATAGAAATAGTGAAACCCGCAAAAGATGCAAATTCCTTTAGATAGTAAGCTCACAAGGGCATTGGTTATCTCTCTTTGGTGTCTTTAGTTAGTCTTGATTTTGGTTCATCGCTATGGATTTGTCATTTTGACTTGCTTTATTGTCTATTATTTGTGCATTTCACTTGTCTTAGTCTTTAGGCAGGTTTTTTCAGGGGCACGACCATAGACCTACATGACTTCCGGTCCGACGCAGATCACTGCAGGAGCCGCCCAGAAACGTAGGTATGCGCTTGCGTTAGATGGAGCTCTTCTGGAGCAGCACACCGCAGTGTGGGGAGTGTAAACTCCCCTATACATTCTTGTTGCCGGATGGCATGATGCGATACATTTCTTGTTATGTTATTTTTGTAGATAGTATTTATAGAAGATGAAACAATGACAAGAGGAAAATGTATAAGTAAAGTTCTCTCCCTCTAAAGCAAATTAGTGTATGCTTTTTTGGGTGATTTACCGTCTTCTGGTATTTACGATTAGTGCAGTCCTTGGTGGTTATACTTCCTCGTGGCTCTCACTTTTTCCTGCAGCTCCATTTCTGTAGCCTGTCATTGTTTTTTTCACACTAGTATTTATTAAAGTATTATAAACATACATATGTTATTCAAACAGATGCAGAAAAAAGTAGCTTTAAATCCAGTCTGTTATATCAGTATGAGAGAACTAAAGTAACAAAGAGAGGTATAACCATTGCATATTAGAAAATATACAGCAACCACATGTTTCATATGTGTAAGTGCAGGAATAATGTTGTATGTTTTGACTAATATTCCATGTGATTTTAATGCTTTCTCCAGAAACAATAAGTATTAGATGTTGTTATAACCGCTTATGTGGGCATTTGTTTTGCCATCTTGAGATATTTTTAGGTAATTTGCATATTCCTTCAGATAGTAAGCTCACAAGGGTATTGGTTATCTCTCTTTGGTGTCTTCAGTTACTCTTGATTTTGGTTCATCGCTATGAATTTGTCATTTTGACTTGTTTTATTGTCTATTATTTGTGCATTTCACTTGTCTTAGTCTTTAGGCAGGTTTTTTCAGGGGCACGACCATAGACCTACATGACTTCCGGTCCGACGCAGATCACTGCAGGAGCCGCCCAGAAACGTAGGTATGCGCTTGAGTTAGATGGAGCTCTTCCTGAGCAGCGCACCGCAGTGTGGGGAGTGTAAACTCCCCTATACATTCTTGTTGCCGGATGGCGTGATGCGATAAATTTACCGCACTGCAGCACCCTAGTGTGAAAAAACCATTAAAGTCATTATGAATATATTTTTTGTTATGTTACTTTTGTATATAGTATTTATAGAAGATGAAACAATGACAAGAGGAAAATGTATGAGTAAAGTTCTCTCCCACTAAAACAAATGAGTGTATGCTTTTTTGGGTGATTTACCGTCTTCTGGTATTTACGATTAGTGCAGTCCTTGGTGGTTATACTTCCTCGTGGCTCTCACTTTTTCCTGCAGCTCCAGTTCTGTAGCCTGTCATTGTTTTTTTCACACTAGTATTTATTAAAGTATTATAAACATGCATATGTTATTCAAACAGATGCAGACAAAAGTATCTTTGAATCCAGTCTGGTATATCAGTATGAGAGAACTAAAGTAACAAAGAGAGGTATAACCATTGCATATTATAAAATATACAGCAACCACATGTTTCGTAGGTGTAAGTGCAGGAATAGTTTTGTATCATTTGACTAATATTCCATGTGATTTTAATGCTTTCTCCAGAAACAATAAGTATTAGATGTTGTTATAACCGCTTATGTGGGCATTTTTTTGCCATCTGGAGATATTTTTAGGTTATTTTTTTTCCATTTTGGGTTGCTGTAAAATAATCATAGAATCTAGCAATCTGGTGAGGTGTGGCACGGCTATTGAGGGGAAACGGAGGAGGTCGTGCATGTGAAAGGGAATTTTGAATGTAAAGAAGTAGAAATAAAGCCGCAAGAGTTGGTTTTAAAAAAGCTGATAGTATTTTCAGCCAGTTTTCAAAAGACTACATTTTTGGAATTTAACCATTCCATACATTTTTATTTGTTTACCATTCATACTTCTCTTTCACATAGAAATAGTGAAACCCGCAAAAGATGCAAATTCCTTTAGATAGTAAGCTCACAAGGGCATTGGTTATCTCTCTTTGGTGTCTTTAGTTAGTCTTGATTTTGGTTCATCGCTATGGATTTGTCATTTTGACTTGCTTTATTGTCTATTATTTGTGCATTTCACTTGTCTTAGTCTTTAGGCAGGTTTTTTCAGGGGCACGACCATAGACCTACATGACTTCTGGTCCGACGCAGATCACTGCAGGAGCCGCCCAGAAACGTAGGTATGCGCTTGCGTTAGATGGAGCTCTTCTGGAGCAGCGCACCGCAGTGTGGGGAGTGTAAACTCCCCTAAACATTCTTGTTGCCGGATGGCGTGATGCGATAAATTTACCGCACTGCAGCACCCTAGTGTGAAAAAACCCTTAAAGTCATTATGAATATATTTCTTGTTATGTTACTTTTGTATATAGTATTTATAGAAGATGAAACAATGACAAGAGGAAAATGTATGAGTAAAGTTCTCTCCCACTAAAGCAAATTAGTGTATGCTTTTTTGGGTGATTTACCGTCTTCTGGTATTTACGATTAGTGCAGTCCTTGGTGGTTATACTTCCTCGTGGCTCTCACTTTTTCCTGCAGCTCCATTTCTGTAGCCTGTCATTGTTTTTTTTCACACTAGTATTTATTAAAGTATTATAAACATACATATGTTATTCAAACAGATGCAGAAAAAAGTAGCTTTAAATCCAGTCTGTTATATCAGTATGAGAGAACTAAAGTAACAAAGAGAGGTATAACCATTGCATATTATAAAATATACAGCAACCACATGTTTTATATGTGTAAGTGCAGGAATAATTTTGTGTCTTTTGACTAATATTCCATGTGATTTTAATGCTTTCTCTAGAAACAATAAATATTAGATGTTGTTATAACCGCTTATGTGGGCATTTGTTTTGCCATCTGGAGATATTTTAGGTAATTTGCATATTCCTTCAGATAGTAAGATCACAAGGGCATTGGTTATCTCTCTTTGGTGTCTTTAGTTACTCTTGATTTTGGTTCATCGCTATGAATTTGTCATTTTGACTTGCTTTATTGTCTATTATTTGTGCATTTCACTTGTCTTAGTCTTTAGGCAGGTTTTTTCAGGGGCACGACCATAGACCTACATGACTTCCGGTCCGACGCAGATCACTGCAGGAGCCGCCCAGAAACGTAGGTATGCGCTTGCGTTAGATGGAGCTCTTATGGAGCAGCGCACCACAGTGTGGGGAGTGTAAACTCCCCTATACATTCTTGTTGCCGGATGGCGTGATGCAATAAATTCACCGCACTGCAGCACCCTAGTGTAAAAAAACCCTTAAAGTCATTATGAATATATTTCTTGTTATGTTACTTTTGTATATAGTATTTATAGAAAATGAAACAATGACAAGAGGAAAATGTATGAGTAAAGTTCTCTCCCTCTAAAGCAAATTAGTGTATGCTTTTTTGGGTGATTTACCGTCTTTTGGTATTTACGATTAGTGCAGTCCTTGGTGGTTATTCTTCCTCGTGGCTCTCACTTTTTCCTGCAGCTCCATTTCTGTAGCCTGTCATTGTTTTTTTTCACACTAGTATTTATTAAAGTATTATAAACATACATATGTTATTCAAACAGATGCAGAAAAAAGTAGCTTTAAATCCAGTCTGTTATATCAGTATGAGAGAACTAAAGTAACAAAGAGAGGTATAACCATTGCATATTATAAAATATACAGCAACCACATGTTTCATATGTGTAAGTGCAGGAATAATGTTGTATGTTTTGACTAATATTCCATGTGATTTTAATGCTTTCTCCAGAAACAATAAGTATTAGATGTTGTTATAACCGCTTATGTGGGCATTTGTTTTGCCATCTGGAGATATTTTTAGGTAATTTGCATATTCCTTCAGATAGTAAGCTCACAAGGGTATTGGTTATCTCTCTTTGGTGTCTTTAGTTACTCTTGATTTTGGTTCATCGCTATGAATTTGTCATTTTGACTTGTTTTATTGTCTTCTATTTGTGCATTTCACTTGTCTTAGTCTTTAGGCAGGTTTTTTCAGGGGCACAACCATAGACCTACATGACTTCCGGTCCGACGCAGATCACTGCAGGAGCCGCCCAGAAACGTAGGTATGCGCTTGAGTTAGATGGAGCTCTTCCTGAGCAGCGCACCGCAGTGTGGGGAGTGTAAACTCCCCCATACATTTTTGTTGCCGGATGGCGTGATGTGATAAATTTACCGCACTGCAGCGCCCTAGTGTGAAAAAACCCTTAAAGTCATAATGAATATATTTCTTGTTATGTTATTTGTGTAGATAGTATTTATAGAAGATGAAACAATGACAAGAGGAAAATGTATGAGTAAAGTTCTCTCCCTCTAAAGCAAATTAGTGTATGCTTTTTTGGGTGATTTACCGTCTTCTGGAATTTACGATTAGTGCAGTCCTTGGTGGTTATACTTCCTCGTGGCTCTCACTTTTTCCTGCAGCTCCATTTCTGTAGCCTGTCATTGTTTTTTTTCACACTAGTATTTATTAAAGTATTATAAACATGCATATGTTATTCAAACAGATGCAGAAAAAAGTAGCTTTAAATCCAATCTGTTATATCAGTATGAGAGAACTAAAGTAACAAAGAGAGGTATAACCATTGCATATTATAAAACAAAGAGCAACCACATGTTTCATATGTGTAAGTGCAGGAATGATGTTGTATTTTTTGACTAATATTCCATGTGATTTTAATGCTTTCTCTAGAAACAATAAATATTAGATGTTGTTATAACCGCTTATGTGAGCATTTGTTTTGCCATCTGGAGATATTTTAAGTAATTTGCATATTCCTTCAGATAGTAAGCTCACAAGGGTATTGGTTATCTCTCTTTGGTGTCTTTAGTTACTCTTGATTTTGGTTCATCGCTATGAATTTGTCATTTTGACTTGTTTTATTGTCTATTATTTGTGCATTTCACTTGTCTTAGTCTTTAGGCAGGTTTTTTCAGGGGCACGACCATAGACCTACATGACTTCCGGTCCGACGCAGATCACTGCAGGAGCCGCCCAGGAACGTAGGTATGCACTTGAGTTAGATGGAGCTCTTCCTGAGCAGCGCACCGCAGTGTGGGGAGTGTAAACTCCCCCATACATTCTTGTTGCCCGGTTGGCGTGATGCGATAAATTTACCGCACTGCAGCGCCCTAGTGTGAAAAAACCCTTAAAGTCATTATGAATATATTTCTTGTTATGTTACTTTTGTATATAGTATTTATAGAAGATGAAACAATGACAAGAGGAAAATGTATGAGTAAAGTTCTCTCCCACTAAAACAAATGAGTGTATGCTTTTTTGGGTGATTTACCGTCTTCTGGTATTTACGATTAGTGCAGTCCTTGGTGGTTATACTTCCTCGTGGCTCTCACTTTTTCCTGCAGCTCCAGTTCTGTAGCCTGTCATTGTTTTTTTCACACTAGTATTTATTAAAGTATTATAAACATGCATATGTTATTCAAACAGATGCAGAAAAAAGTATCTTTGAATCCAGTCTGGTATATCAGTATGAGAGAACTAAAGTAACAAAGAGAGGTATAACCATTGCATATTATAAAATATACAGCAACCACATGTTTCGTAGGTGTAAGTGCAGGAATAGTTTTGTATCATTTGACTAATATTCCATGTGATTTTAATGCTTTCTCCAGAAACAATAAGTATTAGATGTTGTTATAACCGCTTATGTGGGCATTTTTTTGCCATCTGGAGATATTTTTAGGTTATTTTTTTTCCATTTTGGGTTGCTGTAAAATAATCATAGAATCTAGCAATCTGGTGAGGTGTGGCACGGCTATTGAGGGGAAACGGAGGAGGTCGTGCATGTGAAAGGGAATTTTGAATGTAAAGAAGTAGAAAGAAAGCCGCAAGAGTTGGTTTTAAAAAAGCTGATAGTATTTTCAGCCAGTTTTCAAAAGACTACATTTTTGGAATTTAACCATTCCATACATTTTTATTTGTTTACCATTCATACTTCTCTTTCACATAGAAATAGTGAAACCCGCAAAAGATGCAAATTCCTTTAGATAGTAAGCTCACAAGGGCATTGGTTATCTCTCTTTGGTGTCTTTAGTTAGTCTTGATTTTGGTTCATCGCTATGGATTTGTCATTTTGACTTGCTTTATTGTCTATTATTTGTGCATTTCACTTGTCTTAGTCTTTAGGCAGGTTTTTTCAGGGGCACGACCATAGACCTACATGACTTCTGGTCCGACGCAGATCACTGCAGGAGCCGCCCAGAAACGTAGGTATGCGCTTGCGTTAGATGGAGCTCTTCTGGAGCAGCGCACCGCAGTGTGGGGAGTGTAAACTCCCCTATACATTCTTGTTGCCAGATGGCATGATGCGATACATTTCTTGTTATGTTATTTTTGTAGATAGTATTTATAGAAGATGAAACAATGACAAGAGGAAAATGTATGAGTAAAGTTCTCTCCCTCTAAAGCAAATTAGTGTATGCTTTTTTGGGTGATTTACCGTCTTCTGGTATTTACGATTAGTGCAGTCTTTGGTGGTTATACTTCCTCGTGGCTCTCACTTTTTCCTGCAGCTCCATTTCTGTAGCCTGTCATTGTTTTTTTTCACACTAGTATTTATTAAAGTATTATAAACATACATATGTTATTCAAACAGATGCAGAAAAAAAGTAGCTTTAAATCCAGTCTGTTATATCAGTATGAGAGAACTAAAGTAACAAAGAGAGGTATAACCATTGCATATTATAAAATATACAGCAACCACATGTTTTATATGTGTAAGTGCAGGAATAATTTTGTGTCTTTTGACTAATATTCCATGTGATTTTAATGCTTTCTCTAGAAACAATAAATATTAGATGTTGTTATAACCGCTTATGTGGGCATTTGTTTTGCCATCTGGAGATATTTTAGGTAATTTGCATATTCCTTCAGATAGTAAGATCACAAGGGCATTGGTTATCTCTCTTTGGTGTCTTTAGTTACTCTTGATTTTGGTTCATCGCTATGGATTTGTCATTTTGACTTGCTTTATTGTCTATTATTTGTGCATTTCACTTGTCTTAGTCTTTAGGCAGGTTTTTTCAGGGGCACGACCATAGACCTACATGACTTCCGGTCCGACGCAGATCACTACAGGAGCCGCCCAGAAACGTAGGTATGCGCTTGCGTTAGATGGAGCTCTTCTGGAGCAGCGCACCACAGTGTGGGGAGTGTAAACTCCCCTATACATTCTTGTTGCCGGATGGCGTGATGCGATAAATTCACCGCACTGCAGCACCCTAGTGTGAAAAAACCCTTAAAGTCATTATGAATATATTTCTTGTTATGTTACTTTTGTATATAGTATTTATAGAAGATGAAACAATGACAAGAGGAAAATGTATGAGTAAAGTTCTCTCCCTCTAAAGCAAATTAGTGTATGCTTTTTTGGGTGATTTACCGTCTTTTGGTATTTACGATTAGTGCAGTCCTTGGTGGTTATTCTTCCTCGTGGCTCTCACTTTTTCCTGCAGCTCCATTTCTGTAGCCTGTCATTGTTTTTTTTCACACTAGTATTTATTAAAGTATTATAAACATGCATATGTTATTCAAACAGATGCAGAAAAAAGTATCTTTGAATCCAGTCTGGTATATCAGTATGAGAGAACTAAAGTAACAAAGAGAGGTATAACCATTGCATATTATAAAATATACAGCAACCACATGTTTCATATGTGTAAGTGCAGGAATAATGTTGTATCTTTTGACTAATATTTCATGTGATTTTAATGCTTTCTCCAGAAACAATAAGTATTAGATGTTGTTATAACCGCTTATGTGGGCATTGTTTTGCCATCTGGAGATATTTTTAGGTAATTTGCATATTCCTTCAGTTAGTAAGATCACAAGGGCATTGGTTATCTCTCTTTGGTGTCTTTAGTTACTCTTGATTTTGGTTCATCGCTATGGATTTGTAATTTTGACTTGTTTTATTGTCTATTATTTGTGCATTTCACTTGTCTTAGTCTTTAGGCAGGTTTTTTCGGGGGCACGACCATAGACCTACATGACTTCCGGTCCGACGCAGATCACTGCAGGAGCCGCCCAGAAACGTAGGTATGCGCTTGAGTTAGATGGAGCTCTTCCTGAGCAGCGCACCGCAGTGTGGGGAGTGTAAACTCCCCTATACATTCTTGTTGCCGGATGGCGTGATGCGTTAAATTTACCGCACTGCAGCACCCTAGTGTGAAAAAACCATTAAAGTCATTATGAATATATTTCTTGTTATGTTACTTTTGTATATAGTATTTATAGAAGATGAAACAATGACAAGAGGAAAATGTATGAGTAAAGTTCTCTCCCACTAAAACAAATGAGTGTATGCTTTTTTGGGTGATTTACCGTCTTCTGGTATTTACGATTAGTGCAGTCCTTGGTGGTTATACTTCCTCGTGGCTCTCACTTTTTCCTGCAGCTCCAGTTCTGTAGCCTGTCATTGTTTTTTTCACACTAGTATTTATTAAAGTATTATAAACATGCATATGTTATTCAAACAGATGCAGACAAAAGTATCTTTGAATCCAGTCTGGTATATCAGTATGAGAGAACTAAAGTAACAAAGAGAGGTATAACCATTGCATATTATAAAATATACAGCAACCACATGTTTCGTAGGTGTAAGTGCAGGAATAGTTTTGTTTCATTTGACTAATATTCCATGTGATTTTAATGCTTTCTCCAGAAACAATAAGTATTAGATGTTGTTATAACCGCTTATGTGGGCATTTTTTTGCCATCTGGAGATATTTTTAGGTTATTTTTTTTCCATTTTGGGTTGCTGTAAAATAATCATAGAATCTAGCAATCTGGTGAGGTGTGGCACGGCTATTGAGGGGAAACGGAGGAGGTCGTGCATGTGAAAGGGAATTTTGAATGTAAAGAAGTAGAAATAAAGCCGCAAGAGTTGGTTTTAAAAAAGCTGATAGTATTTTCAGCCAGTTTTCAAAAGACTACATTTTTGGAATTTAACCATTCCATACATTTTTATTTGTTTACCATTCATACTTCTCTTTCACATAGAAATAGTGAAACCCGCAAAAGATGCAAATTCCTTTAGATAGTAAGCTCACAAGGGCATTGGTTATCTCTCTTTGGTGTCTTTAGTTAGTCTTGATTTTGGTTCATCGCTATGGATTTGTCATTTTAACTTGCTTTATTGTCTATTATTTGTGCATTTCACTTGTCTTAGTCTTTAGGCAGGTTTTTTCAGGGGCACGACCATAGACCTACATGACTTCTGGTCCGACGCAGATCACTGCAGGAGCCGCCCAGAAACGTAGGTATGCGCTTGAGTTAGATGGAGCTCTTCCTGAGCAGCGCACCGCAGTGTGGGGAGTGTAAACTCCCCCATACATTCTTGTTGCCGGATGGCGTGATGCGATACATTTCTTGTTATGTTATTTTTGTAGATAGTATTTATAGAAGATGAAACAATGACAAGAGGAAAATGTATGAGTAAAGTTCTCTCCCTCTAAAGCAAATTAGTGTATGCTTTTTTTGGGTGATTTACCGTCTTCTGGTATTTACGATTAGTGCAGTCTTTGGTGGTTATACTTCCTCGTGGCTCTCACTTTTTCCTGCAGCTCCATTTCTGTAGCCTGTCATTGTTTTTTTTCACACTAGTATTTATTAAAGTATTATAAACATACATATGTTATTCAAACAGATGCAGAAAAAAGTAGCTTTAAATCCAGTCTGTTATATCAGTATGAGAGAACTAAAGTAACAAAGAGAGGTATAACCATTGCATATTATAAAATATACAGCAACCACATGTTTTATATGTGTAAGTGCAGGAATAATTTTGTGTCTTTTGACTAATATTCCATGTGATTTTAATGCTTTCTCTAGAAACAATAAATATTAGATGTTGTTATAACCGCTTATGTGGGCATTTGTTTTGCCATCTGGAGATATTTTAGGTAATTTGCATATTCCTTCAGATAGTAAGATCACAAGAGCATTGGTTATCTCTTTTTGGTGTCTTTAGTTACTCTTGATTTTGGTTCATCGCTATGGATTTGTAATTTTGACTTGTTTTATTGTCTATTATTTGTGCATTTCACTTGTCTTAGTCTTTAGGCAGGTTTTTTCAGGGGCACGACCATAGACCTACATGACTTCCGGTCCGACGCAGATCACTGCAGGAGCCGCCCAGAAATGTAGGTATGCGCTTGCGTTAGATGGAGCTCTTCTGGAGCAGCGCACCGCAGTGTGGGGAGTGTAAACTCCCCTATACATTCTTGTTGCCGGATGGCGTGATGCGATAAATTTACCGCACTGCAGCACCCTAGTGTGAAAAAACCCTTAAAGTCATTATGAATATATTTCTTGTTATGTTACTTTTGTATATAGTATTTATAGAAGATGAAACAATGACAAGAGGAAAATGTATGAGTAAAGTTCTCTCCCACTAAAGCAAATTAGTGTATGCTTTTTTGGGTGATTTACCGTCTTCTGGTATTTACGATTAGTGCAGTCCTTGGTGGTTATACTTCCTCGTGGCTCTCACTTTTTCCTGCAGCTCCAGTTCTGTAGCCTGTCATTGTTTTTTTCACACTAGTATTTATTAAAGTATTATAAACATGCATATGTTATTCAAACAGATGCAGACAAAAGTATCTTTGAATCCAGTCTGGTATATCAGTATGAGAGAACTAAAGTAACAAAGAGAGGTATAACCATTGCATATTATAAAATATACAGCAACCACATGTTTCGTAGGTGTAAGTGCAGGAATAGTTTTGTATCATTTGACTAATATTCCATGTGATTTTAATGCTTTCTCCAGAAACAATAAGTATTAGATGTTGTTATAACCGCTTATGTGGGCATTTTTTTGCCATCTGGAGATATTTTTAGGTTATTTTTTTTCCATTTTGGGTTGCTGTAAAGTAATCATAGAATCTAGCAATCTGGTGAGGTGTGGCACGGCTATTGAGGGGAAACGGAGGAGGTCGTGCATGTGAAAGGGAATTTTGAATGTAAAGAAGTAGAAATAAAGCCGCAAGAGTTGGTTTTAAAAAAGCTGATAGTATTTTCAGCCAGTTTTCAAAAGACTACATTTTTGGAATTTAACCATTCCATACATTTTTATTTGTTTACCATTCATACTTCTCTTTCACATAGAAATAGTGAAACCCGCAAAAGATGCAAATTCCTTTAGATAGTAAGCTCACAAGGGCATTGGTTATCTCTCTTTGGTGTCTTTAGTTAGTCTTGATTTTGGTTCATCGCTATGGATTTGTCATTTTGACTTGCTTTATTGTCTATTATTTGTGCATTTCACTTGTCTTAGTCTTTAGGCAGGTTTTTTCAGGGGCACGACCATAGACCTACATGACTTCCGGTCCGACGCAGATCACTGCAGGAGCCGCCCAGAAACGTAGGTATGCGCTTGCGTTAGATGGAGCTCTTCTGGAGCAGCACACCGCAGTGTGGGGAGTGTAAACTCCCCTATACATTCTTGTTGCCGGATGGCATGATGCGATACATTTCTTGTTATGTTATTTTTGTAGATAGTATTTATAGAAGATGAAACAATGACAAGAGGAAAATGTATAAGTAAAGTTCTCTCCCTCTAAAGCAAATTAGTGTATGCTTTTTTGGGTGATTTACCGTCTTCTGGTATTTACGATTAGTGCAGTCCTTGGTGGTTATACTTCCTCGTGGCTCTCACTTTTTCCTGCAGCTCCATTTCTGTAGCCTGTCATTGTTTTTTTCACACTAGTATTTATTAAAGTATTATAAACATACATATGTTATTCAAACAGATGCAGAAAAAAGTAGCTTTAAATCCAGTCTGTTATATCAGTATGAGAGAACTAAAGTAACAAAGAGAGGTATAACCATTGCATATTAGAAAATATACAGCAACCACATGTTTCATATGTGTAAGTGCAGGAATAATGTTGTATGTTTTGACTAATATTCCATGTGATTTTAATGCTTTCTCCAGAAACAATAAGTATTAGATGTTGTTATAACCGCTTATGTGGGCATTTGTTTTGCCATCTTGAGATATTTTTAGGTAATTTGCATATTCCTTCAGATAGTAAGCTCACAAGGGTATTGGTTATCTCTCTTTGGTGTCTTCAGTTACTCTTGATTTTGGTTCATCGCTATGAATTTGTCATTTTGACTTGTTTTATTGTCTATTATTTGTGCATTTCACTTGTCTTAGTCTTTAGGCAGGTTTTTTCAGGGGCACGACCATAGACCTACATGACTTCCGGTCCGACGCAGATCACTGCAGGAGCCGCCCAGAAACGTAGGTATGCGCTTGAGTTAGATGGAGCTCTTCCTGAGCAGCGCACCGCAGTGTGGGGAGTGTAAACTCCCCTATACATTCTTGTTGCCGGATGGCGTGATGCGATAAATTTACCGCACTGCAGCACCCTAGTGTGAAAAAACCATTAAAGTCATTATGAATATATTTTTTGTTATGTTACTTTTGTATATAGTATTTATAGAAGATGAAACAATGACAAGAGGAAAATGTATGAGTAAAGTTCTCTCCCACTAAAACAAATGAGTGTATGCTTTTTTGGGTGATTTACCGTCTTCTGGTATTTACGATTAGTGCAGTCCTTGGTGGTTATACTTCCTCGTGGCTCTCACTTTTTCCTGCAGCTCCAGTTCTGTAGCCTGTCATTGTTTTTTTCACACTAGTATTTATTAAAGTATTATAAACATGCATATGTTATTCAAACAGATGCAGACAAAAGTATCTTTGAATCCAGTCTGGTATATCAGTATGAGAGAACTAAAGTAACAAAGAGAGGTATAACCATTGCATATTATAAAATATACAGCAACCACATGTTTCGTAGGTGTAAGTGCAGGAATAGTTTTGTATCATTTGACTAATATTCCATGTGATTTTAATGCTTTCTCCAGAAACAATAAGTATTAGATGTTGTTATAACCGCTTATGTGGGCATTTTTTTGCCATCTGGAGATATTTTTAGGTTATTTTTTTTCCATTTTGGGTTGCTGTAAAATAATCATAGAATCTAGCAATCTGGTGAGGTGTGGCACGGCTATTGAGGGGAAACGGAGGAGGTCGTGCATGTGAAAGGGAATTTTGAATGTAAAGAAGTAGAAATAAAGCCGCAAGAGTTGGTTTTAAAAAAGCTGATAGTATTTTCAGCCAGTTTTCAAAAGACTACATTTTTGGAATTTAACCATTCCATACATTTTTATTTGTTTACCATTCATACTTCTCTTTCACATAGAAATAGTGAAACCCGCAAAAGATGCAAATTCCTTTAGATAGTAAGCTCACAAGGGCATTGGTTATCTCTCTTTGGTGTCTTTAGTTAGTCTTGATTTTGGTTCATCGCTATGGATTTGTCATTTTGACTTGCTTTATTGTCTATTATTTGTGCATTTCACTTGTCTTAGTCTTTAGGCAGGTTTTTTCAGGGGCACGACCATAGACCTACATGACTTCTGGTCCGACGCAGATCACTGCAGGAGCCGCCCAGAAACGTAGGTATGCGCTTGCGTTAGATGGAGCTCTTCTGGAGCAGCGCACCGCAGTGTGGGGAGTGTAAACTCCCCTAAACATTCTTGTTGCCGGATGGCGTGATGCGATAAATTTACCGCACTGCAGCACCCTAGTGTGAAAAAACCCTTAAAGTCATTATGAATATATTTCTTGTTATGTTACTTTTGTATATAGTATTTATAGAAGATGAAACAATGACAAGAGGAAAATGTATGAGTAAAGTTCTCTCCCACTAAAGCAAATTAGTGTATGCTTTTTTGGGTGATTTACCGTCTTCTGGTATTTACGATTAGTGCAGTCCTTGGTGGTTATACTTCCTCGTGGCTCTCACTTTTTCCTGCAGCTCCATTTCTGTAGCCTGTCATTGTTTTTTTTCACACTAGTATTTATTAAAGTATTATAAACATACATATGTTATTCAAACAGATGCAGAAAAAAGTAGCTTTAAATCCAGTCTGTTATATCAGTATGAGAGAACTAAAGTAACAAAGAGAGGTATAACCATTGCATATTATAAAATATACAGCAACCACATGTTTTATATGTGTAAGTGCAGGAATAATTTTGTGTCTTTTGACTAATATTCCATGTGATTTTAATGCTTTCTCTAGAAACAATAAATATTAGATGTTGTTATAACCGCTTATGTGGGCATTTGTTTTGCCATCTGGAGATATTTTAGGTAATTTGCATATTCCTTCAGATAGTAAGATCACAAGGGCATTGGTTATCTCTCTTTGGTGTCTTTAGTTACTCTTGATTTTGGTTCATCGCTATGAATTTGTCATTTTGACTTGCTTTATTGTCTATTATTTGTGCATTTCACTTGTCTTAGTCTTTAGGCAGGTTTTTTCAGGGGCACGACCATAGACCTACATGACTTCCGGTCCGACGCAGATCACTGCAGGAGCCGCCCAGAAACGTAGGTATGCGCTTGCGTTAGATGGAGCTCTTATGGAGCAGCGCACCACAGTGTGGGGAGTGTAAACTCCCCTATACATTCTTGTTGCCGGATGGCGTGATGCAATAAATTCACCGCACTGCAGCACCCTAGTGTAAAAAAACCCTTAAAGTCATTATGAATATATTTCTTGTTATGTTACTTTTGTATATAGTATTTATAGAAAATGAAACAATGACAAGAGGAAAATGTATGAGTAAAGTTCTCTCCCTCTAAAGCAAATTAGTGTATGCTTTTTTGGGTGATTTACCGTCTTTTGGTATTTACGATTAGTGCAGTCCTTGGTGGTTATTCTTCCTCGTGGCTCTCACTTTTTCCTGCAGCTCCATTTCTGTAGCCTGTCATTGTTTTTTTTCACACTAGTATTTATTAAAGTATTATAAACATACATATGTTATTCAAACAGATGCAGAAAAAAGTAGCTTTAAATCCAGTCTGTTATATCAGTATGAGAGAACTAAAGTAACAAAGAGAGGTATAACCATTGCATATTATAAAATATACAGCAACCACATGTTTCATATGTGTAAGTGCAGGAATAATGTTGTATGTTTTGACTAATATTCCATGTGATTTTAATGCTTTCTCCAGAAACAATAAGTATTAGATGTTGTTATAACCGCTTATGTGGGCATTTGTTTTGCCATCTGGAGATATTTTTAGGTAATTTGCATATTCCTTCAGATAGTAAGCTCACAAGGGTATTGGTTATCTCTCTTTGGTGTCTTTAGTTACTCTTGATTTTGGTTCATCGCTATGAATTTGTCATTTTGACTTGTTTTATTGTCTATTATTTGTGCATTTCACTTGTCTTAGTCTTTAGGCAGGTTTTTTCAGGGGCACAACCATAGACCTACATGACTTCCGGTCCGACGCAGATCACTGCAGGAGCCGCCCAGAAACGTAGGTATGCGCTTGAGTTAGATGGAGCTCTTCCTGAGCAGCGCACCGCAGTGTGGGGAGTGTAAACTCCCCCATACATTTTTGTTGCCGGATGGCGTGATGTGATAAATTTACCGCACTGCAGCGCCCTAGTGTGAAAAAACCCTTAAAGTCATAATGAATATATTTCTTGTTATGTTATTTGTGTAGATAGTATTTATAGAAGATGAAACAATGACAAGAGGAAAATGTATGAGTAAAGTTCTCTCCCTCTAAAGCAAATTAGTGTATGCTTTTTTGGGTGATTTACCGTCTTCTGGAATTTACGATTAGTGCAGTCCTTGGTGGCTATACTTCCTCGTGGCTCTCACTTTTTCCTGCAGCTCCATTTCTGTAGCCTGTCATTGTTTTTTTTCACACTAGTATTTATTAAAGTATTATAAACATGCATATGTTATTCAAACAGATGCAGAAAAAAGTAGCTTTAAATCCAATCTGTTATATCAGTATGAGAGAACTAAAGTAACAAAGAGAGGTATAACCATTGCATATTATAAAACAAAGAGCAACCACATGTTTCATATGTGTAAGTGCAGGAATGATGTTGTATCTTTTGACTAATATTCCATGTGATTTTAATGCTTTCTCTAGAAACAATAAATATTAGATGTTGTTATAACCGCTTATGTGAGCATTTGTTTTGCCATCTGGAGATATTTTAAGTAATTTGCATATTCCTTCAGATAGTAAGCTCACAAGGGTATTGGTTATCTCTCTTTGGTGTCTTTAGTTACTCTTGATTTTGGTTCATCGCTATGAATTTGTCATTTTGACTTGTTTTATTGTCTATTATTTGTGCATTTCACTTGTCTTAGTCTTTAGGCAGGTTTTTTCAGGGGCACGACCATAGACCTACATGACTTCCGGTCCGACGCAGATCACTGCAGGAGCCGCCCAGGAACGTAGGTATGCACTTGAGTTAGATGGAGCTCTTCCTGAGCAGCGCACCGCAGTGTGGGGAGTGTAAACTCCCCCATACATTCTTGTTGCCCGGTTGGCGTGATGCGATAAATTTACCGCACTGCAGCGCCCTAGTGTGAAAAAACCCTTAAAGTCATTATGAATATATTTCTTGTTATGTTACTTTTGTATATAGTATTTATAGAAGATGAAACAATGACAAGAGGAAAATGTATGAGTAAAGTTCTCTCCCACTAAAACAAATGAGTGTATGCTTTTTTGGGTGATTTACCGTCTTCTGGTATTTACGATTAGTGCAGTCCTTGGTGGTTATACTTCCTCGTGGCTCTCACTTTTTCCTGCAGCTCCAGTTCTGTAGCCTGTCATTGTTTTTTTCACACTAGTATTTATTAAAGTATTATAAACATGCATATGTTATTCAAACAGATGCAGAAAAAAGTATCTTTGAATCCAGTCTGGTATATCAGTATGAGAGAACTAAAGTAACAAAGAGAGGTATAACCATTGCATATTATAAAATATACAGCAACCACATGTTTCGTAGGTGTAAGTGCAGGAATAGTTTTGTATCATTTGACTAATATTCCATGTGATTTTAATGCTTTCTCCAGAAACAATAAGTATTAGATGTTGTTATAACCGCTTATGTGGGCATTTTTTTGCCATCTGGAGATATTTTTAGGTTATTTTTTTTCCATTTTGGGTTGCTGTAAAATAATCATAGAATCTAGCAATCTGGTGAGGTGTGGCACGGCTATTGAGGGGAAACGGAGGAGGTCGTGCATGTGAAAGGGAATTTTGAATGTAAAGAAGTAGAAAGAAAGCCGCAAGAGTTGGTTTTAAAAAAGCTGATAGTATTTTCAGCCAGTTTTCAAAAGACTACATTTTTGGAATTTAACCATTCCATACATTTTTATTTGTTTACCATTCATACTTCTCTTTCACATAGAAATAGTGAAACCCGCAAAAGATGCAAATTCCTTTAGATAGTAAGCTCACAAGGGCATTGGTTATCTCTCTTTGGTGTCTTTAGTTAGTCTTGATTTTGGTTCATCGCTATGGATTTGTCATTTTGACTTGCTTTATTGTCTATTATTTGTGCATTTCACTTGTCTTAGTCTTTAGGCAGGTTTTTTCAGGGGCACGACCATAGACCTACATGACTTCTGGTCCGACGCAGATCACTGCAGGAGCCGCCCAGAAACGTAGGTATGCGCTTGCATTAGATGGAGCTCTTCCTGAGCAGCGCACCGCAGTGTGGGGAGTGTAAACTCCCCCATACATTCTTGTTGCTGGATGGCGTGATGCGATAAATTTACCGCACTGCAGCGCCCTAGTGTGAAAAAACCCTTAAAGTCATTATGAATATATTTCTTGTTATGTTATTGTTGTAGATAGTATTTATAGAAGATGAAACAATGACAAGAGGAAAATGTATGAGTAAAGTTCTCTCACTCTAAAGCAAATTAGTGTATGCTTTTTTGGGTGATTTACCGTCTTCTGGTATTTACGATTAGTGCAGTCCTTGGTGATTATACTTCCTCGTGGCTCTCACTTTTTCCTGCAGCTCCATTTCTGTAGCCTGTCATTGTTTTTTTTCACACTAGTATTTATTAAAGTATTATAAACATACATATGTTATTCAAACAGATGCAGAAAAAAGTAGCTTTAAATCCAGTCTGTTATATCAGTATGAGAGAACTAAAGTAACAAAGAGAGGTATAACCATTGCATATTATAAAATATACAGCAACCACATGTTTCATATGTGTAAGTGCAGGAATAATGTTGTATGTTTTGACTAATATTCCATGTGATTTTAATGCTTTCTCCAGAAACAATAAGTATTAGATGTTGTTATAACCGCTTATGTGGGCATTTTTTTGCCATCTGGAGATATTTTTAGGTAATTTGCATATTCCTTCAGATAGTAAGCTCACAAGTGTATTGGTTATCTCTCTTTGGTGTCTTCAGTTACTCTTCATTTTGGTTCATCGCTATGAATTTGTCATTTTGACTTGTTTTATTGTCTATTATTTGTGCATTTCACTTGTCTTAGTCTTTAGGCAGGTTTTTTCAGGGGCACGACCATAGACCTACATGACTTCCGGTCCGACGCAGATCACTGCAGGAGCCGCCCAGAAACGTAGGTATGCGCTTGCATTAGATGGAGCTCTTCCTGAGCAGCGCACCGCAGTGTGGGGAGTGTAAACTCCCCCATACATTCTTGTTGCCGGATGGCGTGATGCGATAAATTTACCGCACTGCAGCGCCCTAGTGTGAAAAAACCCTTAAAGTCATTATGAATATATTTCTTGTTATGTTATTGTTGTAGATAGTATTTATAGAAGATGAAACAATGACAAGAGGAAAATGTATGAGTAAAGTTCTCTCACTCTAAAGCAAATTAGTGTATGCTTTTTTGGGTGATTTACCGTCTTCTGGTATTTACGATTAGTGCAGTCCTTGGTGGTTATACTTCCTCGTGGCTCTCATTTTTTCCTGCAGCTCCATTTCTGTAGCCTGTCATTGTTTTTTTTCACACTAGTATTTATCAAAGTATTATAAACATACATATGTTATTCAAACAGATGCAGAAAAAAGTAGCTTTAAATCCAGTCTGTTATATCAGTATGAGAGAACTAAAGTAACAAAGAGAGGTATAACCATTGCATATTATAAAATATACAGCAACCACATGTTTCATATGTGTAAGTGCAGGAATAATGTTGTATCTTTTGACTAATATTCCATGTGATTTTAATGCTTTCTCCAGAAACAATAAGTATTAGATGTGGTTATAACCGCTTATGTGGGCATTTTTTTGCCATCTTTAGATATTTTTAGGTAATTTGCATATTCCTTCAGATAGTAAGATCACAAGGGCATTGGTTATCTCTCTTTGGTGTCTTCAGTTACTCTTGATTTTGGTTCATCGCTATGAATTTGTCATTTTGACTTGTTTTATTGTCTATTATTTGTGCATTTCACTTGTCTTAGTCTTTAGGCAGGTTTTTTCAGGGGCACGACCATAGACCTACATGACTTCCGGTCCGACGCAGATCACTGCAGGAGCCGCCCAGAAACGTAGGTATGCGCTTGCGTTAAATGGAGCTCTTCCGGAGCAGCGCACCGCAGTGTGGGGAGTGTAAACTCCCCTATACATTCTTGTTGCCGGATGGCGTGATGAAACAATGACAAGAGGAAAATGTATGAGTAAAGTTCTTTCCCTCTAAAGCAAATTAGTGTATGCTTTTTTGGGTGTTTTACCGTCTTCTGGTATTTACGATTAGTGCAGTCCTTGGTGGTTATACTTCCTCGTGGCTCTCACTTTTTCCTGCAGCTCCATTTCTGTAGCCTGTCATTGTTTTTTTTCACACTAGTATTTATTAAAGTATTATAAACATGCATATGTTATTCAAACAGATGCAGAAAAAAGTAGCTTTAAATCCAGTCTGTTATATCAGTATGAGAGAACTAAAGTAACAAAGAGAGGTATAACCATTGCATATTATAAAATATACAGCAACCACATGTTTCATATGTGTAAGTGCAGGAATAATGTTGTATCTTTTGACTAATATTCCATGTGATTTTAATGCTTTCTCCAGAAACAATAAGTATTAGATGTGGTTATAACCGCTTATGTGGGCATTTTTTTGCCATCTGGAGATACTTTTAGGTAATTTGCATATTCCTTCAGATAGTAAGCTCACAAGGGCATTGGTTATCTCTCTTTGGTGTCTTTAGTTACTCTTGATTTTGGTTCATCGCTATGGATTTGTCATTTTGACTTGCTTTATTGTCTATTATTTGTGCATTTCACTTGTCTTAGTCTTTAGGCAGATTTTTTCAGGCGCACGACCATAGACCTACATGACTTCCGGTCCGACGCAGATCACTGCAGGAGCCGCCCAGAAACGTAGGTATGCGCTTGCATTAGATGGAGCTCTTCCTGAGCAGCGCACCGCAGTGTGGGGAGTGTAAACTCCCCCATACATTCTTGTTGCCGGATGGCGTGATGCGATAAATTTACCGCACTGCAGCGCCCTAGTGTGAAAAAACCCTTAAAGTCATTATGAATATATTTCTTGTTATGTTATTGTTGTAGATAGTATTTATAGAAGATGAAACAATGACAAGAGGAAAATGTATGAGTAAAGTTCTCTCCCTCTAAAGCAAATAAGTGTATGCTTTTTTGGGTGATTTACCGTCTTCTGGTATTTACGATTAGTGCAGTCCTTGGTGATTATACTTCCTCGTGGCTCTCACTTTTTCCTGCAGCTCCATTTCTGTAGCCTGTCATTGTTTTTTTTCACACTAGTATTTATTAAAGTATTATAAACATACATATGTTATTCAAACAGATGCAGAAAAAAGTAGCTTTAAATCCAGTCTGTTATATCAGTATGAGAGAACTAAAGTAACAAAGAGAGGTATAACCATTGCATATTATAAAATATACAGCAACCACATGTTTCATATGTGTAAGTGCAGGAATAATGTTGTATGTTTTGACTAATATTCCATGTGATTTTAATGCTTTCTCCAGAAACAATAAGTATTAGATGTTGTTATAACCGCTTATGTGGGCATTTTTTTGCCATCTGGAGATATTTTTAGGTAATTTGCATATTCCTTCAGATAGTAAGCTCACAAGGGTATTGGTTATCTCTCTTTGGTGTCTTCAGTTACTCTTCATTTTGGTTCATCGCTATGAATTTGTCATTTTGACTTGTTTTATTGTCTATTATTTGTGCATTTCACTTGTCTTAGTCTTTAGGCAGGTTTTTTCAGGGGCACGACCATAGACCTACATGACTTCCGGTCCGACGCAGATCACTGCAGGAGCCGCCCAGAAACGTAGGTATGCGCTTGCATTAGATGGAGCTCTTCCTGAGCAGCGCACCGCAGTGTGGGGAGTGTAAACTCCCCCATACATTCTTGTTGTCGGATGGCGTGATGCGATAAATTTACCGCACTGCAGCGCCCTAGTGTGAAAAAACCCTTAAAGTCATTATGAATATATTTCTTGTTATGTTATTGTTGTAGATAGTATTTATAGAAGATGAAACAATGACAAGAGGAAAATGTATGAGTAAAGTTCTCTCCCTCTAAAGCAAATTAGTGTATGCTTTTTTGGGTGATTTACCGTCTTCTGGTATTTACGATTAGTGCAGTCCTTGGTGGTTATTCTTCCTCGTGGCTCTCATTTTTTCCTGCAGCTCCATTTCTGTAGCCTGTCATTGTTTTTTTTCACACTAGTATTTATCAAAGTATTATAAACATACATATGTTATTCAAACAGATGCAGAAAAAAGTAGCTTTAAATCCAGTCTGTTATATCAGTATGAGAGAACTAAAGTAACAAAGAGAGGTATAACCATTGCATATTATAAAATATACAGCAACCACATGTTTCATATGTGTAAGTGCAGGAATAATGTTGTATCTTTTGACTAATATTCCATGTGATTTTAATGCTTTCTCCAGAAACAATAAGTATTAGATGTGGTTATAACCGCTTATGTGGGCATTTTTTTGCCATCTTTAGATATTTTTAGGTAATTTGCATATTCCTTCAGATAGTAAGATCACAAGGGCATTGGTTATCTCTCTTTGGTGTCTTTAGTTACTCTTGATTTTGGTTCATCGCTATGAATTTGTCATTTTGACTTGTTTTATTGTCTATTATTTGTGCATTTCACTTGTCTTAGTCTTTAGGCAGTTTTTTTCAGGGGCACGACCATAGACCTACATGACTTCCGGTCCGACGCAGATCACTGCAGGAGCCGCCCAGAAACGTAGGTATGCGCTTGCGTTAAATGGAGCTCTTCCGGAGCAGCGCACCGCAGTGTGGGGAGTGTAAACTCCCCTATACATTCTTGTTGCCGGATGGCGTGATGAAACAATGACAAGAGGAAAATGTATGAGTAAAGTTCTTTCCCTCTAAAGCAAATTAGTGTATGCTTTTTTTGGGTGATTTACCGTCTTCTGGTATTTAAGATTAGTGCAGTCCTTGGTGGTTATACTTCCTCGTGGCTCTCACTTTTTCCTGCAGCTCCATTTCTGTAGCCTGTCATTGTTTTTTTTCACACTAGTATTTATTAAAGTATTATAAACATACATATGTTATTCAAACAGATGCAGAAAAAAGTAGCTTTAAATCCAGTCTGTTATATCAGTATGAGAGAACTAAAGTAACAAAGAGAGGTATAACCATTGCATATTATAAAATATACAGCAACCACATGTTTCATATGTGTAAGTGCAGGAATAATGTTGTATGTTTTGACTAATATTCCATGTGATTTTAATGCTTTCTCCAGAAACAATAAGTATTAGATGTTGTTATAACCGCTTATGTGGGCATTTGTTTTGCCATCTTGAGATATTTTTAGGTAATTTGCATATTCCTTCAGATAGTAAGCTCACAAGGGTATTGGTTATCTCTCTTTGGTGTCTTCAGTTACTCTTGATTTTGGTTCATCGCTATGAATTTGTCATTTTGACTTGTTTTATTGTCTATTATTTGTGCATTTCACTTGTCTTAGTCTTTAGGCAGGTTTTTTCAGGGGCACGACCATAGACCTACATGACTTCCGGTCCGACGCAGATCACTGCAGGAGCCGCCCAGAAACGTAGGTATGTGCTTGAGTTAGATGGAGCTCTTCCTGAGCAGCGCACCGCAGTGTGGGGAGTGTAAACTCCCCTATACATTCTTGTTGCCGGATGGCGTGATGCGATAAATTTACCGCACTGCAGCACCCTAGTGTGAAAAAACCATTAAAGTCATTATGAATATATTTCTTGTTATGTTACTTTTGTATATAGTATTTATAGAAGATGAAACAATGACAAGAGGAAAATGTATGAGTAAAGTTCTCTCCCACTAAAACAAATGAGTGTATGCTTTTTTGGGTGATTTACCGTCTTCTGGTATTTACGATTAGTGCAGTCCTTGGTGGTTATACTTCCTCGTGGCTCTCACTTTTTCCTGCAGCTCCAGTTCTGTAGCCTGTCATTGTTTTTTTCACACTAGTATTTATTAAAGTATTATAAACATGCATATGTTATTCAAACAGATGCAGAAAAAAGTAGCTTTGAATCCAGTCTGGTATATCAGTATGAGAGAACTAAAGTAACAAAGAGAGGTATAACCATTGCATATTATAAAATATACAGCAACCACATGTTTCGTAGGTGTAAGTGCAGGAATAGTTTTGTATCATTTGACTAATATTCCATGTGATTTTAATGCTTTCTCCAGAAACAATAAGTATTAGATGTTGTTATAACCGCTTATGTGGGCATTTTTTTGCCATCTGGAGATATTTTTAGGTTATTTTTTTTCCATTTTGGGTTGCTGTAAAGTAATCATAGAATCTAGCAATCTGGTGAGGTGTGGCACGGCTATTGAGGGGAAACGGAGGAGGTCGTGCATGTGAAAGGGAATTTTGAATGTAAAGAAGTAGAAATAAAGCCGCAAGAGTTGGTTTTAAAAAAGCTGATAGTATTTTCAGCCAGTTTTCAAAAGACTACATTTTTGGAATTTAACCATTCCATACATTTTTATTTGTTTACCATTCATACTTCTCTTTCACATAGAAATAGTGAAACCCGCAAAAGATGCAAATTCCTTTAGATAGTAAGCTCACAAGGGCATTGGTTATCTCTCTTTGGTGTCTTTAGTTAGTCTTGATTTTGGTTCATCGCTATGGATTTGTCATTTTGACTTGCTTTATTGTCTATTATTTGTGCATTTCACTTGTCTTAGTCTTTAGGCAGGTTTTTTCAGGGGCACGACCATAGACCTACATGACTTCTGGTCCGACGCAGATCACTGCAGGAGCCGCCCAGAAACGTAGGTATGCGCTTGCGTTAGATGGAGCTCTTCTGGAGCAGCGCACCGCAGTGTGGGGAGTGTAAACTCCCCTATACATTCTTGTTGCCAGATGGCATGATGCGATACATTTCTTGTTATGTTATTTTTGTAGATAGTATTTATAGAAGATGAAACAATGACAAGAGGAAAATGTATGAGTAAAGTTCTCTCCCTCTAAAGCAAATTAGTGTATGCTTTTTTGGGTGATTTACCGTCTTCTGGTATTTACGATTAGTGCAGTCTTTGGTGGTTATACTTCCTCGTGGCTCTCACTTTTTCCTGCAGCTCCATTTCTGTAGCCTGTCATTGTTTTTTTTCACACTAGTATTTATTAAAGTATTATAAACATACATATGTTATTCAAACAGATGCAGAAAAAAAGTAGCTTTAAATCCAGTCTGTTATATCAGTATGAGAGAACTAAAGTAACAAAGAGAGGTATAACCATTGCATATTATAAAATATACAGCAACCACATGTTTTATATGTGTAAGTGCAGGAATAATTTTGTGTCTTTTGACTAATATTCCATGTGATTTTAATGCTTTCTCTAGAAACAATAAATATTAGATGTTGTTATAACCGCTTATGTGGGCATTTGTTTTGCCATCTGGAGATATTTTAGGTAATTTGCATATTCCTTCAGATAGTAAGATCACAAGGGCATTGGTTATCTCTCTTTGGTGTCTTTAGTTACTCTTGATTTTGGTTCACCGCTATGGATTTGTCATTTTGACTTGCTTTATTGTCTATTATTTGTGCATTTCACTTGTCTTAGTCTTTAGGCAGGTTTTTTCAGGGGCACGACCATAGACCTACATAACTTCCGGTCCGACGCAGATCACTACAGGAGCCGCCCAGAAACGTAGGTATGCGCTTGCGTTAGATGGAGCTCTTCTGGAGCAGCGCACCACAGTGTGGGGAGTGTAAACTCCCCTATACATTCTTGTTGCCGGATGGCGTGATGCGATAAATTCACCGCACTGCAGCACCCTAGTGTGAAAAAACCCTTAAAGTCATTATGAATATATTTCTTGTTATGTTACTTTTGTATATAGTATTTATAGAAGATGAAACAATGACAAGAGGAAAATGTATGAGTAAAGTTCTCTCCCTCTAAAGCAAATTAGTGTATGCTTTTTTGGGTGATTTACCGTCTTTTGGTATTTACGATTAGTGCAGTCCTTGGTGGTTATTCTTCCTCGTGGCTCTCACTTTTTCCTGCAGCTCCATTTCTGTAGCCTGTCATTGTTTTTTTTCACACTAGTATTTATTAAAGTATTATAAACATGCATATGTTATTCAAACAGATGCAGAAAAAAGTATCTTTGAATCCAGTCTGGTACATCAGTATGAGAGAACTAAAGTAACAAAGAGAGGTATAACCATTGCATATTATAAAATATACAGCAACCACATGTTTCATATGTGTAAGTGCAGGAATAATGTTGTATCTTTTGACTAATATTTCATGTGATTTTAATGCTTTCTCCAGAAACAATAAGTATTAGATGTTGTTATAACCGCTTATGTGGGCATTGTTTTGCCATCTGGAGATATTTTTAGGTAATTTGCATATTCCTTCAGTTAGTAAGATCACAAGGGCATTGGTTATCTCTCTTTGGTGTCTTTAGTTACTCTTGATTTTGGTTCATCGCTATGGATTTGTAATTTTGACTTGTTTTATTGTCTATTATTTGTGCATTTCACTTGTCTTAGTCTTTAGGCAGGTTTTTTCAGGGGCACGACCATAGACCTACATGACTTCCGGTCCGACGCAGATCACTGCAGGAGCCGCCCAGAAACGTAGGTATGCGCTTGCGTTAGATGGAGCTCTTCTGGAGCAGCGCACCGCAGTGTGGGGAGTGTAAACTCCCCTAAACATTCTTGTTGCCGGATGGCGTGATGCGATAAATTTACCGCACTGCAGCACCCTAGTGTGAAAAAACCCTTAAAGTCATTATGAATATATTTCTTGTTATGTTACTTTTGTATATAGTATTTATAGAAGATGAAACAATGACAAGAGGAAAATGTATGAGTAAAGTTCTCTCCCACTAAAGCAAATTAGTGTATGCTTTTTTGGGTGATTTACCGTCTTCTGGTATTTACGATTAGTGCAGTCCTTGGTGGTTATACTTCCTCGTGGCTCTCACTTTTTCCTGCAGCTCCATTTCTGTAGCCTGTCATTGTTTTTTTCACACTAGTATTTATTAAAGTATTATAAACATGCATATGTTATTCAAACAGATGCAGACAAAAGTATCTTTGAATCCAGTCTGGTATATCAGTATGAGAGAACTAAAGTAACAAAGAGAGGTATAACCATTGCATATTATAAAATATACAGCAACCACATGTTTCGTAGGTGTAAGTGCAGGAATAGTTTTGTATCATTTGACTAATATTCCATGTGATTTTAATGCTTTCTCCAGAAACAATAAGTATTAGATGTTGTTATAACCGCTTATGTGGGCATTTTTTTGCCATCTGGAGATATTTTTAGGTTATTTTTTTTCCATTTTGGGTTGCTGTAAAGTAATCATAGAATCTAGCAATCTGGTGAGGTGTGGCACGGCTATTGAGGGGAAACGGAGGAGGTCGTGCATGTGAAAGGGAATTTTGAATGTAAAGAAGTAGAAATAAAGCCGCAAGAGTTGGTTTTAAAAAAGCTGATAGTATTTTCAGCCAGTTTTCAAAAGACTACATTTTTGGAATATAACCATTCCATACATTTTTATTTGTTTACCATTCATACTTCTCTTTCACATAGAAATAGTGAAACCCGCAAAAGATGCAAATTCCTTTAGATAGTAAGCTCACAAGGGCATTGGTTATCTCTCTTTGGTGTCTTTAGTTAGTCTTGATTTTGGTTCATCGCTATGGATTTGTCATTTTGACTTGCTTTATTGTCTATTATTTGTGCATTTCACTTGTCTTAGTCTTTAGGCAGGTTTTTTCAGGGGCACGACCATAGACCTACATGACTTCCGGTCCGACGCAGATCACTGCAGGAGCCGCCCAGAAACGTAGGTATGCGCTTGCGTTAGATGGAGCTCTTCTGGAGCAGCACACCGCAGTGTGGGGAGTGTAAACTCCCCTATACATTCTTGTTGCCGGATGGCATGATGCGATACATTTCTTGTTATGTTATTTTTGTAGATAGTATTTATAGAAGATGAAACAATGACAAGAGGAAAATGTATGAGTAAAGTTTTCTCCCTCTAAAGCAAATTAGTGTATGCTTTTTTGGGTGATTTACCGTCTTCTGGTATTTACGATTAGTGCAGTCCTTGGTGGTTATACTTCCTCGTGGCTCTCACTTTTTCCTGCAGCTCCATTTCTGTAGCCTGTCATTGTTTTTTTTCACACTAGTATTTATTAAAGTATTATAAACATACATATGTTATTCAAACAGATGCAGAAAAAAGTAGCTTTAAATCCAGTCTGTTATATCAGTATGAGAGAACTAAAGTAACAAAGAGAGGTATAACCATTGCATATTATAAAATATACAGCAACCACATGTTTCATATGTGTAAGTGCAGGAATAATGTTGTATGTTTTGACTAATATTCCATGTGATTTTAATGCTTTCTCCAGAAACAATAAGTATTAGATGTTGTTATAACCGCTTATGTGGGCATTTGTTTTGCCATCTTGAGATATTTTTAGGTAATTTGCATATTCCTTCAGATAGTAAGCTCACAAGGGTATTGGTTATCTCTCTTTGGTGTCTTCAGTTACTCTTGATTTTGGTTCATCGCTATGAATTTGTCATTTTGACTTGTTTTATTGTCTATTATTTGTGCATTTCACTTGTCTTAGTCTTTAGGCAGGTTTTTTCGGGGGCACGACCATAGACCTACATGACTTCCGGTCCGACGCAGATCACTGCAGGAGCCGCCCAGAAACGTAGGTATGCGCTTGAGTTAGATGGAGCTCTTCCTGAGCAGCGCACCGCAGTGTGGGGAGTGTAAACTCCCCTATACATTCTTGTTGCCGGATGGCGTGATGCGTTAAATTTACCGCACTGCAGCACCCTAGTGTGAAAAAACCATTAAAGTCATTATGAATATATTTCTTGTTATGTTACTTTTGTATATAGTATTTATAGAAGATGAAACAATGACAAGAGGAAAATGTATGAGTAAAGTTCTCTCCCACTAAAACAAATGAGTGTATGCTTTTTTGGGTGATTTACCGTCTTCTGGTATTTACGATTAGTGCAGTCCTTGGTGGTTATACTTCCTCGTGGCTCTCACTTTTTCCTGCAGCTCCAGTTCTGTAGCCTGTCATTGTTTTTTTCACACTAGTATTTATTAAAGTATTATAAACATGCATATGTTATTCAAACAGATGCAGAAAAAAGTATCTTTGAATCCAGTCTGGTATATCAGTATGAGAGAACTAAAGTAACAAAGAGAGGTATAACCATTGCATATTATAAAATATACAGCAACCACATGTTTCGTAGGTGTAAGTGCAGGAATAGTTTTGTATCATTTGACTAATATTCCATGTGATTTTAATGCTTTCTCCAGAAACAATAAGTATTAGATGTTGTTATAACCGCTTATGTGGGCATTTTTTTGCCATCTGGAGATATTTTTAGGTTATTTTTTTTCCATTTTGGGTTGCTGTAAAATAATCATAGAATCTAGCAATCTGGTGAGGTGTCGCACGGCTATTGAGGGGAAACGGAGGAGGTCGTGCATGTGAAAGGGAATTTTGAATGTAAAGAAGTAGAAATAAAGCCGCAAGAGTTGGTTTTAAAAAAGCTGATAGTATTTTCAGCCAGTTTTCAAAAGACTACATTTTTGGAATTTAACCATTCCATACATTTTTATTTGTTTACCATTCATACTTCTCTTTCACATAGAAATAGTGAAACCCGCAAAAGATGCAAATTCCTTTAGATAGTAAGCTCACAAGGGCATTGGTTATCTCTCTTTGGTGTCTTTAGTTAGTCTTGATTTTGGTTCATCGCTATGGATTTGTCATTTTGACTTGCTTTATTGTCTATTATTTGTGCATTTCACTTGTCTTAGTCTTTAGGCAGGTTTTTTCAGGGGCACGACCATAGACCTACATGACTTCTGGTCCGACGCAGATCACTGCAGGAGCCGCCCAGAAACGTAGGTATGCGCTTGCGTTAGATGGAGCTCTTCTGGAGCAGCGCACCGCAGTGTGGGGAGTGTAAACTCCCCTATACATTCTTGTTGCCAGATGGCATGATGCGATACATTTCTTGTTATGTTATTTTTGTAGATAGTATTTATAGAAGATGAAACAATGACAAGAGGAAAATGTATGAGTAAAGTTCTCTCCCTCTAAAGCAAATTAGTGTATGCTTTTTTGGGTGATTTACCGTCTTCTGGTATTTACGATTAGTGCAGTCTTTGGTGGTTATGCTTCCTCGTGGCTCTCACTTTTTCCTGCAGCTCCATTTCTGTAGCCTGTCATTGTTTTTTTTCACACTAGTATTTATTAAAGTATTATAAACATACATATGTTATTCAAACAGATGCAGAAAAAAAGTAGCTTTAAATCCAGTCTGTTATATCAGTATGAGAGAACTAAAGTAACAAAGAGAGGTATAACCATTGCATATTATAAAATATACAGCAACCACATGTTTTATATGTGTAAGTGCAGGAATAATTTTGTGTCTTTTGACTAATATTCCATGTGATTTTAATGCTTTCTCTAGAAACAATAAATATTAGATGTTGTTATAACCGCTTATGTGGGCATTTGTTTTGCCATCTGGAGATATTTTAGGTAATTTGCATATTCCTTCAGATAGTAAGATCACAAGGGCATTGGTTATCTCTCTTTGGTGTCTTTAGTTACTCTTGATTTTGGTTCATCGCTATGGATTTGTCATTTTGACTTGCTTTATTGTCTATTATTTGTGCATTTCACTTGTCTTAGTCTTTAGGCAGGTTTTTTCAGGGGCACGACCATAGACCTACATAACTTCCGGTCCGACGCAGATCACTACAGGAGCCGCCCAGAAACGTAGGTATGCGCTTGCGTTAGATGGAGCTCTTCTGGAGCAGCGCACCACAGTGTGGGGAGTGTAAACTCCCCTATACATTCTTGTTGCCGGATGGCGTGATGCGATAAATTCACCGCACTGCAGCACCCTAGTGTGAAAAAACCCTTAAAGTCATTATGAATATATTTCTTGTTATGTTACTTTTGTATATAGTATTTATAGAAGATGAAACAATGACAAGAGGAAAATGTATGAGTAAAGTTCTCTCCCTCTAAAGCAAATTAGTGTATGCTTTTTTGGGTGATTTACCGTCTTTTGGTATTTACGATTAGTGCAGTCCTTGGTGGTTATTCTTCCTCGTGGCTCTCACTTTTTCCTGCAGCTCCATTTCTGTAGCCTGTCATTGTTTTTTTTCACACTAGTATTTATTAAAGTATTATAAACATGCATATGTTATTCAAACAGATGCAGAAAAAAGTATCTTTGAATCCAGTCTGGTACATCAGTATGAGAGAACTAAAGTAACAAAGAGAGGTAT
The DNA here is from genome assembly GCF_040937935.1 of Hyperolius riggenbachi. Lineage (NCBI taxonomy): Eukaryota > Metazoa > Chordata > Amphibia > Anura > Hyperoliidae > Hyperolius > Hyperolius riggenbachi. The sequence continues at coordinate 298,694,181 of NC_090650.1, forward strand.
AACCATTGCATATTATAAAATATACAGCAACCACATGTTTCATATGTGTAAGTGCAGGAATAATGTTGTATCTTTTGACTAATATTTCATGTGATTTTAATGCTTTCTCCAGAAACAATAAGTATTAGATGTTGTTATAACCGCTTATGTGGGCATTGTTTTGCCATCTGGAGATATTTTTAGGTAATTTGCATATTCCTTCAGTTAGTAAGATCACAAGGGCATTGGTTATCTCTCTTTGGTGTCTTTAGTTACTCTTGATTTTGGTTCATCGCTATGGATTTGTAATTTTGACTTGTTTTATTGTCTATTATTTGTGCATTTCACTTGTCTTAGTCTTTAGGCAGGTTTTTTCAGGGGCACGACCATAGACCTACATGACTTCCGGTCCGACGCAGATCACTGCAGGAGCCGCCCAGAAACGTAGGTATGCGCTTGCGTTAGATGGAGCTCTTCTGGAGCAGCACACCGCAGTGTGGGGAGTGTAAACTCCCCTATACATTCTTGTTGCCGGATGGCATGATGCGATACATTTCTTGTTATGTTATTTTTGTAGATAGTATTTATAGAAGATGAAACAATGACAAGAGGAAAATGTATGAGTAAAGTTTTCTCCCTCTAAAGCAAATTAGTGTATGCTTTTTTGGGTGATTTACCGTCTTCTGGTATTTACGATTAGTGCAGTCCTTGGTGGTTATACTTCCTCGTGGCTCTCACTTTTTCCTGCAGCTCCATTTCTGTAGCCTGTCATTGTTTTTTTTCACACTAGTATTTATTAAAGTATTATAAACATACATATGTTATTCAAACAGATGCAGAAAAAAGTAGCTTTAAATCCAGTCTGTTATATCAGTATGAGAGAACTAAAGTAACAAAGAGAGGTATAACCATTGCATATTATAAAATATACAGCAACCACATGTTTCATATGTGTAAGTGCAGGAATAATGTTGTATGTTTTGACTAATATTCCATGTGATTTTAATGCTTTCTCCAGAAACAATAAGTATTAGATGTTGTTATAACCGCTTATGTGGGCATTTGTTTTGCCATCTTGAGATATTTTTAGGTAATTTGCATATTCCTTCAGATAGTAAGCTCACAAGGGTATTGGTTATCTCTCTTTGGTGTCTTTAGTTACTCTTGATTTTGGTTCATCGCTATGAATTTGTCATTTTGACTTGTTTTATTGTCTATTATTTGTGCATTTCACTTGTCTTAGTCTTTAGGCAGGTTTTTTCGGGGGCACGACCATAGACCTACATGACTTCCGGTCCGACGCAGATCACTGCAGGAGCCGCCCAGAAACGTAGGTATGCGCTTGAGTTAGATGGAGCTCTTCCTGAGCAGCGCACCGCAGTGTGGGGAGTGTAAACTCCCCTATACATTCTTGTTGCCGGATGGCGTGATGCGTTAAATTTACCGCACTGCAGCACCCTAGTGTGAAAAAACCATTAAAGTCATTATGAATATATTTCTTGTTATGTTACTTTTGTATATAGTATTTATAGAAGATGAAACAATGACAAGAGGAAAATGTATGAGTAAAGTTCTCTCCCACTAAAACAAATGAGTGTATGCTTTTTTGGGTGATTTACCGTCTTCTGGTATTTACGATTAGTGCAGTCCTTGGTGGTTATACTTCCTCGTGGCTCTCACTTTTTCCTGCAGCTCCAGTTCTGTAGCCTGTCATTGTTTTTTTCACACTAGTATTTATTAAAGTATTATAAACATGCATATGTTATTCAAACAGATGCAGAAAAAAGTATCTTTGAATCCAGTCTGGTATATCAGTATGAGAGAACTAAAGTAACAAAGAGAGGTATAACCATTGCATATTATAAAATATACAGCAACCACATGTTTCGTAGGTGTAAGTGCAGGAATAGTTTTGTATCATTTGACTAATATTCCATGTGATTTTAATGCTTTCTCCAGAAACAATAAGTATTAGATGTTGTTATAACCGCTTATGTGGGCATTTTTTTGCCATCTGGAGATATTTTTAGGTTATTTTTTTTCCATTTTGGGTTGCTGTAAAATAATCATAGAATCTAGCAATCTGGTGAGGTGTGGCACGGCTATTGAGGGGAAACGGAGGAGGTCGTGCATGTGAAAGGGAATTTTGAATGTAAAGAAGTAGAAATAAAGCCGCAAGAGTTGGTTTTAAAAAAGCTGATAGTATTTTCAGCCAGTTTTCAAAAGACTACATTTTTGGAATTTAACCATTCCATACATTTTTATTTGTTTACCATTCATACTTCTCTTTCACATAGAAATAGTGAAACCCGCAAAAGATGCAAATTCCTTTAGATAGTAAGCTCACAAGGGCATTGGTTATCTCTCTTTGGTGTCTTTAGTTAGTCTTGATTTTGGTTCATCGCTATGGATTTGTCATTTTGACTTGCTTTATTGTCTATTATTTGTGCATTTCACTTGTCTTAGTCTTTAGGCAGGTTTTTTCAGGGGCACGACCATAGACCTACATGACTTCTGGTCCGACGCAGATCACTGCAGGAGCCGCCCAGAAACGTAGGTATGCGCTTGCGTTAGATGGAGCTCTTCTGGAGCAGCGCACCGCAGTGTGGGGAGTGTAAACTCCCCTATACATTCTTGTTGCCAGATGGCATGATGCGATACATTTCTTGTTATGTTATTTTTGTAGATAGTATTTATAGAAGATGAAACAATGACAAGAGGAAAATGTATGAGTAAAGTTCTCTCCCTCTAAAGCAAATTAGTGTATGCTTTTTTGGGTGATTTACCGTCTTCTGGTATTTACGATTAGTGCAGTCTTTGGTGGCTATACTTCCTCGTGGCTCTCACTTTTTCCTGCAGCTCCATTTCTGTAGCCTGTCATTGTTTTTTTTCACACTAGTATTTATTAAAGTATTATAAACATACATATGTTATTCAAACAGATGCAGAAAAAAAGTAGCTTTAAATCCAGTCTGTTATATCAGTATGAGAGAACTAAAGTAACAAAGAGAGGTATAACCATTGCATATTATAAAATATACAGCAACCACATGTTTTATATGTGTAAGTGCAGGAATAATTTTGTGTCTTTTGACTAATATTCCATGTGATTTTAATGCTTTCTCTAGAAACAATAAATATTAGATGTTGTTATAACCGCTTATGTGGGCATTTGTTTTGCCATCTGGAGATATTTTAGGTAATTTGCATATTCCTTCAGATAGTAAGATCACAAGGGCATTGGTTATCTCTCTTTGGTGTCTTTAGTTACTCTTGATTTTGGTTCATCGCTATGGATTTGTCATTTTGACTTGCTTTATTGTCTATTATTTGTGCATTTCACTTGTCTTAGTCTTTAGGCAGGTTTTTTCAGGGGCACGACCATAGACCTACATAACTTCCGGTCCGACGCAGATCACTACAGGAGCCGCCCAGAAACGTAGGTATGCGCTTGCGTTAGATGGAGCTCTTCTGGAGCAGCGCACCACAGTGTGGGGAGTGTAAACTCCCCTATACATTCTTGTTGCCGGATGGCGTGATGCGATAAATTCACCGCACTGCAGCACCCTAGTGTGAAAAAACCCTTAAAGTCATTATGAATATATTTCTTGTTATGTTACTTTTGTATATAGTATTTATAGAAGATGAAACAATGACAAGAGGAAAATGTATGAGTAAAGTTCTCTCCCTCTAAAGCAAATTAGTGTATGCTTTTTTGGGTGATTTACCGTCTTTTGGTATTTACGATTAGTGCAGTCCTTGGTGGTTATTCTTCCTCGTGGCTCTCACTTTTTCCTGCAGCTCCATTTCTGTAGCCTGTCATTGTTTTTTTTCACACTAGTATTTATTAAAGTATTATAAACATGCATATGTTATTCAAACAGATGCAGAAAAAAGTATCTTTGAATCCAGTCTGGTATATCAGTATGAGAGAACTAAAGTAACAAAGAGAGGTATAACCATTGCATATTATAAAATATACAGCAACCACATGTTTCATATGTGTAAGTGCAGGAATAATGTTGTATCTTTTGACTAATATTTCATGTGATTTTAATGCTTTCTCCAGAAACAATAAGTATTAGATGTTGTTATAACCGCTTATGTGGGCATTGTTTTGCCATCTGGAGATATTTTTAGGTAATTTGCATATTCCTTCAGTTAGTAAGATCACAAGGGCATTGGTTATCTCTCTTTGGTGTCTTTAGTTACTCTTGATTTTGGTTCATCGCTATGGATTTGTAATTTTGACTTGTTTTATTGTCTATTATTTGTGCATTTCACTTGTCTTAGTCTTTAGGCAGGTTTTTTCAGGGGCACGACCATAGACCTACATGACTTCCGGTCCGACGCAGATCACTGCAGGAGCCGCCCAGAAACGTAGGTATGCGCTTGCGTTAGATGGAGCTCTTCTGGAGCAGCGCACCGCAGTGTGGGGAGTGTAAACTCCCCTAAACATTCTTGTTGCCGGATGGCGTGATGCGATAAATTTACCGCACTGCAGCACCCTAGTGTGAAAAAACCCTTAAAGTCATTATGAATATATTTCTTGTTATGTTACTTTTGTATATAGTATTTATAGAAGATGAAACAATGACAAGAGGAAAATGTATGAGTAAAGTTCTCTCCCACTAAAGCAAATTAGTGTATGCTTTTTTGGGTGATTTACCGTCTTCTGGTATTTACGATTAGTGCAGTCCTTGGTGGTTATACTTCCTCGTGGCTCTCACTTTTTCCTGCAGCTCCATTTCTGTAGCCTGTCATTGTTTTTTTCACACTAGTATTTATTAAAGTATTATAAACATGCATATGTTATTCAAACAGATGCAGACAAAAGTATCTTTGAATCCAGTCTGGTATATCAGTATGAGAGAACTAAAGTAACAAAGAGAGGTATAACCATTGCATATTATAAAATATACAGCAACCACATGTTTCGTAGGTGTAAGTGCAGGAATAGTTTTGTATCATTTGACTAATATTCCATGTGATTTTAATGCTTTCTCCAGAAACAATAAGTATTAGATGTTGTTATAACCGCTTATGTGGGCATTTTTTTGCCATCTGGAGATATTTTTAGGTTATTTTTTTTCCATTTTGGGTTGCTGTAAAGTAATCATAGAATCTAGCAATCTGGTGAGGTGTGGCACGGCTATTGAGGGGAAACGGAGGAGGTCGTGCATGTGAAAGGGAATTTTGAATGTAAAGAAGTAGAAATAAAGCCGCAAGAGTTGGTTTTAAAAAAGCTGATAGTATTTTCAGCCAGTTTTCAAAAGACTACATTTTTGGAATATAACCATTCCATACATTTTTATTTGTTTACCATTCATACTTCTCTTTCACATAGAAATAGTGAAACCCGCAAAAGATGCAAATTCCTTTAGATAGTAAGCTCACAAGGGCATTGGTTATCTCTCTTTGGTGTCTTTAGTTAGTCTTGATTTTGGTTCATCGCTATGGATTTGTCATTTTGACTTGCTTTATTGTCTATTATTTGTGCATTTCACTTGTCTTAGTCTTTAGGCAGGTTTTTTCAGGGGCACGACCATAGACCTACATGACTTCCGGTCCGACGCAGATCACTGCAGGAGCCGCCCAGAAATGTAGGTATGCGCTTGCGTTAGATGGAGCTCTTCTGGAGCAGCACACCGCAGTGTGGGGAGTGTAAACTCCCCTATACATTCTTGTTGCCGGATGGCATGATGCGATACATTTCTTGTTATGTTATTTTTGTAGATAGTATTTATAGAAGATGAAACAATGACAAGAGGAAAATGTATGAGTAAAGTTTTCTCCCTCTAAAGCAAATTAGTGTATGCTTTTTTGGGTGATTTACCGTCTTCTGGTATTTACGATTAGTGCAGTCCTTGGTGGTTATACTTCCTCGTGGCTCTCACTTTTTCCTGCAGCTCCATTTCTGTAGCCTGTCATTGTTTTTTTTCACACTAGTATTTATTAAAGTATTATAAACATACATATGTTATTCAAACAGATGCAGAAAAAAGTAGCTTTAAATCCAGTCTGTTATATCAGTATGAGAGAACTAAAGTAACAAAGAGAGGTATAACCATTGCATATTATAAAATATACAGCAACCACATGTTTCATATGTGTAAGTGCAGGAATAATGTTGTATGTTTTGACTAATATTCCATGTGATTTTAATGCTTTCTCCAGAAACAATAAGTATTAGATGTTGTTATAACCGCTTATGTGGGCATTTGTTTTGCCATCTTGAGATATTTTTAGGTAATTTGCATATTCCTTCAGATAGTAAGCTCACAAGGGTATTGGTTATCTCTCTTTGGTGTCTTCAGTTACTCTTGATTTTGGTTCATCGCTATGAATTTGTCATTTTGACTTGTTTTATTGTCTATTATTTGTGCATTTCACTTGTCTTAGTCTTTAGGCAGGTTTTTTCGGGGGCACGACCATAGACCTACATGACTTCCGGTCCGACGCAGATCACTGCAGGAGCCGCCCAGAAACGTAGGTATGCGCTTGAGTTAGATGGAGCTCTTCCTGAGCAGCGCACCGCAGTGTGGGGAGTGTAAACTCCCCTATACATTCTTGTTGCCGGATGGCGTGATGCGTTAAATTTACCGCACTGCAGCACCCTAGTGTGAAAAAACCATTAAAGTCATTATGAATATATTTCTTGTTATGTTACTTTTGTATATAGTATTTATAGAAGATGAAACAATGACAAGAGGAAAATGTATGAGTAAAGTTCTCTCCCACTAAAACAAATGAGTGTATGCTTTTTTGGGTGATTTACCGTCTTCTGGTATTTACGATTAGTGCAGTCCTTGGTGGTTATACTTCCTCGTGGCTCTCACTTTTTCCTGCAGCTCCAGTTCTGTAGCCTGTCATTGTTTTTTTCACACTAGTATTTATTAAAGTATTATAAACATGCATATGTTATTCAAACAGATGCAGAAAAAAGTATCTTTGAATCCAGTCTGGTATATCAGTATGAGAGAACTAAAGTAACAAAGAGAGGTATAACCATTGCATATTATAAAATATACAGCAACCACATGTTTCGTAGGTGTAAGTGCAGGAATAGTTTTGTATCATTTGACTAATATTCCATGTGATTTTAATGCTTTCTCCAGAAACAATAAGTATTAGATGTTGTTATAACCGCTTATGTGGGCATTTTTTTGCCATCTGGAGATATTTTTAGGTTATTTTTTTTCCATTTTGGGTTGCTGTAAAATAATCATAGAATCTAGCAATCTGGTGAGGTGTGGCACGGCTATTGAGGGGAAACGGAGGAGGTCGTGCATGTGAAAGGGAATTTTGAATGTAAAGAAGTAGAAATAAAGCCGCAAGAGTTGGTTTTAAAAAAGCTGATAGTATTTTCAGCCAGTTTTCAAAAGACTACATTTTTGGAATTTAACCATTCCATACATTTTTATTTGTTTACCATTCATACTTCTCTTTCACATAGAAATAGTGAAACCCGCAAAAGATGCAAATTCCTTTAGATAGTAAGCTCACAAGGGCATTGGTTATCTCTCTTTGGTGTCTTTAGTTAGTCTTGATTTTAGTTCATCGCTATGGATTTGTCATTTTGACTTGCTTTATTGTCTATTATTTGTGCATTTCACTTGTCTTAGTCTTTAGGCAGGTTTTTTCAGGGGCACGACCATAGACCTACATGACTTCTGGTCCGACGCAGATCACTGCAGGAGCCGCCCAGAAACGTAGGTATGCGCTTGAGTTAGATGGAGCTCTTCCTGAGCAGCGCACCGCAGTGTGGGGAGTGTAAACTCCCCCATACATTCTTGTTGCCGGATGGCGTGATGCGATACATTTCTTGTTATGTTATTTTTGTAGATAGTATTTATAGAAGATGAAACAATGACAAGAGGAAAATGTATGAGTAAAGTTCTCTCCCTCTAAAGCAAATTAGTGTATGCTTTTTTTGGGTGATTTACCGTCTTCTGGTATTTACGATTAGTGCAGTCTTTGGTGGTTATACTTCCTCGTGGCTCTCACTTTTTCCTGCAGCTCCATTTCTGTAGCCTGTCATTGTTTTTTTTCACACTAGTATTTATTAAAGTATTATAAACATACATATGTTATTCAAACAGATGCAGAAAAAAGTAGCTTTAAATCCAGTCTGTTATATCAGTATGAGAGAACTAAAGTAACAAAGAGAGGTATAACCATTGCATATTATAAAATATACAGCAACCACATGTTTTATATGTGTAAGTGCAGGAATAATTTTGTGTCTTTTGACTAATATTCCATGTGATTTTAATGCTTTCTCTAGAAACAATAAATATTAGATGTTGTTATAACCGCTTATGTGGGCATTTGTTTTGCCATCTGGAGATATTTTAGGTAATTTGCATATTCCTTCAGATAGTAAGATCACAAGGGCATTGGTTATCTCTTTTTGGTGTCTTTAGTTACTCTTGATTTTGGTTCATCGCTATGGATTTGTAATTTTGACTTGTTTTATTGTCTATTATTTGTGCATTTCACTTGTCTTAGTCTTTAGGCAGGTTTTTTCAGGGGCACGACCATAGACCTACATGACTTCCGGTCCGACGCAGATCACTGCAGGAGCCGCCCAGAAACGTAGGTATGCGCTTGCGTTAGATGGAGCTCTTCTGGAGCAGCGCACCGCAGTGTGGGGAGTGTAAACTCCCCTATACATTCTTGTTGCCGGATGGCGTGATGCGATAAATTTACCGCACTGCAGCACCCTAGTGTGAAAAAACCCTTAAAGTCATTATGAATATATTTCTTGTTATGTTACTTTTGTATATAGTATTTATAGAAGATGAAACAATGACAAGAGGAAAATGTATGAGTAAAGTTCTCTCCCACTAAAGCAAATTAGTGTATGCTTTTTTGGGTGATTTACCGTCTTCTGGTATTTACGATTAGTGCAGTCCTTGGTGGTTATACTTCCTCGTGGCTCTCACTTTTTCCTGCAGCTCCAGTTCTGTAGCCTGTCATTGTTTTTTTCACACTAGTATTTATTAAAGTATTATAAACATGCATATGTTATTCAAACAGATGCAGACAAAAGTATCTTTGAATCCAGTCTGGTATATCAGTATGAGAGAACTAAAGTAACAAAGAGAGGTATAACCATTGCATATTATAAAATATACAGCAACCACATGTTTCGTAGGTGTAAGTGCAGGAATAGTTTTGTATCATTTGACTAATATTCCATGTGATTTTAATGCTTTCTCCAGAAACAATAAGTATTAGATGTTGTTATAACCGCTTATGTGGGCATTTTTTTGCCATCTGGAGATATTTTTAGGTTATTTTTTTTCCATTTTGGGTTGCTGTAGAGTAATCATAGAATCTAGCAATCTGGTGAGGTGTGGCACGGCTATTGAGGGGAAACGGAGGAGGTCGTGCATGTGAAAGGGAATTTTGAATGTAAAGAAGTAGAAATAAAGCCGCAAGAGTTGGTTTTAAAAAAGCTGATAGTATTTTCAGCCAGTTTTCAAAAGACTACATTTTTGGAATTTAACCATTCCATACATTTTTATTTGTTTACCATTCATACTTCTCTTTCACATAGAAATAGTGAAACCCGCAAAAGATGCAAATTCCTTTAGATAGTAAGCTCACAAGGGCATTGGTTATCTCTCTTTGGTGTCTTTAGTTAGTCTTGATTTTGGTTCATCGCTATGGATTTGTCATTTTGACTTGCTTTATTGTCTATTATTTGTGCATTTCACTTGTCTTAGTCTTTAGGCAGGTTTTTTCAGGGGCACGACCATAGACCTACATGACTTCCGGTCCGACGCAGATCACTGCAGGAGCCGCCCAGAAACGTAGGTATGCGCTTGCGTTAGATGGAGCTCTTCTGGAGCAGCACACCGCAGTGTGGGGAGTGTAAACTCCCCTATACATTCTTGTTGCCGGATGGCATGATGCGATACATTTCTTGTTATGTTATTTTTGTAGATAGTATTTATAGAAGATGAAACAATGACAAGAGGAAAATGTATAAGTAAAGTTCTCTCCCTCTAAAGCAAATTAGTGTATGCATTTTTGGGTGATTTACCGTCTTCTGGTATTTACGATTAGTGCAGTCCTTGGTGGTTATACTTCCTCGTGGCTCTCACTTTTTCCTGCAGCTCCATTTCTGTAGCCTGTCATTGTTTTTTTCACACTAGTATTTATTAAAGTATTATAAACATACATATGTTATTCAAACAGATGCAGAAAAAAGTAGCTTTAAATCCAGTCTGTTATATCAGTATGAGAGAACTAAAGTAACAAAGAGAGGTATAACCATTGCATATTATAAAATATACAGCAACCACATGTTTCATATGTGTAAGTGCAGGAATAATGTTGTATGTTTTGACTAATATTCCATGTGATTTTAATGCTTTCTCCAGAAACAATAAGTATTAGATGTTGTTATAACCGCTTATGTGGGCATTTGTTTTGCCATCTTGAGATATTTTTAGGTAATTTGCATATTCCTTCAGATAGTAAGCTCACAAGGGTATTGGTTATCTCTCTTTGGTGTCTTCAGTTACTCTTGATTTTGGTTCATCGCTATGAATTTGTCATTTTGACTTGTTTTATTGTCTATTATTTGTGCATTTCACTTGTCTTAGTCTTTAGGCAGGTTTTTTCAGTGGCACGACCATAGACCTACATGACTTCCGGTCCGACGCAGATCACTGCAGGAGCCGCCCAGAAACGTAGGTATGCGCTTGAGTTAGATGGAGCTCTTCCTGAGCAGCGCACCGCAGTGTGGGGAGTGTAAACTCCCCTATACATTCTTGTTGCCGGATGGCGTGATGCGATAAATTTACCGCACTGCAGCACCCTAGTGTGAAAAAACCAGTAAAGTCATTATGAATATATTTCTTGTTATGTTACTTTTGTATATAGTATTTATAGAAGATGAAACAATGACAAGAGGAAAATGTATGAGTAAAGTTCTCTCCCACTAAAACAAATGAGTGTATGCTTTTTTGGGTGATTTACCGTCTTCTGGTATTTACGATTAGTGCAGTCCTTGGTGGTTATACTTCCTCGTGGCTCTCACTTTTTCCTGCAGCTCCAGTTCTGTAGCCTGTCATTGTTTTTTTCACACTAGTATTTATTAAAGTATTATAAACATGCATATGTTATTCAAACAGATGCAGAAAAAAGTATCTTTGAATCCAGTCTGGTATATCAGTATGAGAGAACTAAAGTAACAAAGAGAGGTATAACCATTGCATATTATAAAATATACAGCAACCACATGTTTCGTAGGTGTAAGTGCAGGAATAGTTTTGTATCATTTGACTAATATTCCATGTGATTTTAATGCTTTCTCCAGAAACAATAAGTATTAGATGTTGTTATAACCGCTTATGTGGGCATTTTTTTGCCATCTGGAGATATTTTTAGGTTATTTTTTTTCCATTTTGGGTTGCTGTAAAATAATCATAGAATCTAGCAATCTGGTGAGGTGTGGCACGGCTATTGAGGGGAAACGGAGGAGGTCGTGCATGTGAAAGGGAATTTTGAATGTAAAGAAGTAGAAATAAAGCCGCAAGAGTTGGTTTTAAAAAAGCTGATAGTATTTTCAGCCAGTTTTCAAAAGACTACATTTTTGGAATTTAACCATTCCATACATTTTTATTTGTTTACCATTCATACTTCTCTTTCACATAGAAATAGTGAAACCCGCAAAAGATGCAAATTCCTTTAGATAGTAAGCTCACAAGGGCATTGGTTATCTCTCTTTGGTGTCTTTAGTTAGTCTTGATTTTGGTTCATCGCTATGGATTTGTCATTTTGACTTGCTTTATTGTCTATTATTTGTGCATTTCACTTGTCTTAGTCTTTAGGCAGGTTTTTTCAGGGGCACGACCATAGACCTACATGACTTCTGGTCCGACGCAGATCACTGCAGGAGCCGCCCAGAAACGTAGGTATGCGCTTGCGTTAGATGGAGCTCTTCTGGAGCAGCGCACCGCAGTGTGGGGAGTGTAAACTCCCCTATACATTCTTGTTGCCGGATGGCATGATGCGATACATTTCTTGTTATGTTATTTTTGTAGATAGTATTTATAGAAGATGAAACAATGACAAGAGGAAAATGTATGAGTAAAGTTCTCTCCCTCTAAAGCAAATTAGTGTATGCTTTTTTGGGTGATTTACCGTCTTCTGGTATTTACGATTAGTGCAGTCTTTGGTGGTTATACTTCCTCGTGGCTCTCACTTTTTCCTGCAGCTCCATTTCTGTAGCCTGTCATTGTTTTTTTTCACACTAGTATTTATTAAAGTATTATAAACATACATATGTTATTCAAACAGATGCAGAAAAAAGTAGCTTTAAATCCAGTCTGTTATATCAGTATGAGAGAACTAAAGTAACAAAGAGAGGTATAACCATTGCATATTATAAAATATACAGCAACCACATGTTTTATATGTGTAAGTGCAGGAATAATTTTGTGTCTTTTGACTAATATTCCATGTGATTTTAATGCTTTCTCTAGAAACAATAAATATTAGATGTTGTTATAACCGCTTATGTGGGCATTTGTTTTGCCATCTGGAGATATTTTAGGTAATTTGCATATTCCTTCAGATAGTAAGATCACAAGGGCATTGGTTATCTCTCTTTGGTGTCTTTAGTTACTCTTGATTTTGGTTCATCGCTATGAATTTGTCATTTTGACTTGCTTTATTGTCTATTATTTGTGCATTTCACTTGTCTTAGTCTTTAGGCAGGTTTTTTCAGGGGCACGACCATAGACCTACATGACTTCCGGTCCGACGCAGATCACTGCAGGAGCCGCCCAGAAACGTAGGTATGCGCTTGCGTTAGATGGAGCTCTTATGGAGCAGCGCACCACAGTGTGGGGAGTGTAAACTCCCCTATACATTCTTGTTGCCGGATGGCGTGATGCGATAAATTCACCGCACTGCAGCACCCTAGTGTAAAAAAACCCTTAAAGTCATTATGAATATATTTCTTGTTATGTTACTTTTGTATATAGTATTTATAGAAAATGAAACAATGACAAGAGGAAAATGTATGAGTAAAGTTCTCTCCCTCTAAAGCAAATTAGTGTATGCTTTTTTGGGTGATTTACCGTCTTTTGGTATTTACGATTAGTGCAGTCCTTGGTGGTTATTCTTCCTCGTGGCTCTCACTTTTTCCTGCAGCTCCATTTCTGTAGCCTGTCATTGTTTTTTTTCACACTAGTATTTATTAAAGTATTATAAACATACATATGTTATTCAAACAGATGCAGAAAAAAGTAGCTTTAAATCCAGTCTGTTATATCAGTATGAGAGAACTAAAGTAACAAAGAGAGGTATAACCATTGCATATTATAAAATATACAGCAAACACATGTTTCATATGTGTAAGTGCAGGAATAATGTTGTATGTTTTGACTAATATTCCATGTGATTTTAATGCTTTCTCCAGAAACAATAAGTATTAGATGTTGTTATAACCGCTTATGTGGGCATTTGTTTTGCCATCTGGAGATATTTTTAGGTAATTTGCATATTCCTTCAGATAGTAAGCTCACAAGGGTATTGGTTATCTCTCTTTGGTGTCTTTAGTTACTCTTGATTTTGGTTCATCGCTATGAATTTGTCATTTTGACTTGTTTTATTGTCTATTATTTGTGCATTTCACTTGTCTTAGTCTTTAGGCAGGTTTTTTCAGGGGCACGACCATAGACCTACATGACTTCCGGTCCGACGCAGATCACTGCAGGAGCCGCCCAGAAACGTAGGTATGCGCTTGAGTTAGATGGAGCTCTTCCTGAGCAGCGCACCGCAGTGTGGGGAGTGTAAACTCCCCCATACATTTTTGTTGCCGGATGGCGTGATGTGATAAATTTACCGCACTGCAGCGCCCTAGTGTGAAAAAACCCTTAAAGTCATTATGAATATATTTCTTGTTATGTTATTTGTGTAGATAGTATTTATAGAAGATGAAACAATGACAAGAGGAAAATGTATGAGTAAAGTTCTCTCCCTCTAAAGCAAATTAGTGTATGCTTTTTTGGGTGATTTACCGTCTTCTGGAATTTACGATTAGTGCAGTCCTTGGTGGTTATACTTCCTCGTGGCTCTCACTTTTTCCTGCAGCTCCATTTCTGTAGCCTGTCATTGTTTTTTTTCACACTAGTATTTATTAAAGTATTATAAACATGCATATGTTATTCAAACAGATGCAGAAAAAAGTAGCTTTAAATCCAATCTGTTATATCAGTATGAGAGAACTAAAGTAACAAAGAGAGGTATAACCATTGCATATTATAAAACAAAGAGCAACCACATGTTTCATATGTGTAAGTGCAGGAATAATGTTGTATCTTTTGACTAATATTCCATGTGATTTTAATGCTTTCTCTAAAAACAATAAATATTAGATGTTGTTATAACCGCTTATGTGAGCATTTGTTTTGCCATCTGGAGATATTTTAAGTAATTTGCATATTCCTTCAGATAGTAAGCTCACAAGGGTATTGGTTATCTCTCTTTGGTGTCTTTAGTTACTCTTGATTTTGGTTCATCGCTATGAATTTGTCATTTTGACTTGTTTTATTGTCTATTATTTGTGCATTTCACTTGTCTTAGTCTTTAGGCAGGTTTTTTCAGGGGCACGACCATAGACCTACATGACTTCCGGTCCGACGCAGATCACTGCAGGAGCCGCCCAGGAACGTAGGTATGCACTTGAGTTAGATGGAGCTCTTCCTGAGCAGCGCACCGCAGTGTGGGGAGTGTAAACTCCCCCATACATTCTTGTTGCCGGATGGCGTGATGCGATAAATTTACCGCACTGCAGCGCCCTAGTGTGAAAAAACCCTTAAAGTCATTATGAATATATTTCTTGTTATGTTACTTTTGTATATAGTATTTATAGAAGATGAAACAATGACAAGAGGAAAATGTATGAGTAAAGTTCTCTCCCACTAAAACAAATGAGTGTATGCTTTTTTGGGTGATTTACCGTCTTCTGGTATTTACGATTAGTGCAGTCCTTGGTGGTTACACTTCCTCGTGGCTCTCACTTTTTCCTGCAGCTCCAGTTCTGTAGCCTGTCATTGTTTTTTTCACACTAGTATTTATTAAAGTATTATAAACATGCATATGTTATTCAAACAGATGCAGAAAAAAGTATCTTTGAATCCAGTCTGGTATATCAGTATGAGAGAACTAAAGTAACAAAGAGAGGTATAACCATTGCATATTATAAAATATACAGCAACCACATGTTTCGTAGGTGTAAGTGCAGGAATAGTTTTGTATCATTTGACTAATATTCCATGTGATTTTAATGCTTTCTCCAGAAACAATAAGTATTAGATGTTGTTATAACCGCTTATGTGGGCATTTTTTTGCCATCTGGAGATATTTTTAGGTTATTTTTTTTCCATTTTGGGTTGCTGTAAAATAATCATAGAATCTAGCAATCTGGTGAGGTGTGGCACGGCTATTGAGGGGAAACGGAGGAGGTCGTGCATGTGAAAGGGAATTTTGAATGTAAAGAAGTAGAAATAAAGCCGCAAGAGTTGGTTTTAAAAAAGCTGATAGTATTTTCAGCCAGTTTTCAAAAGACTACATTTTTGGAATTTAACCATTCCATACATTTTTATTTGTTTACCATTCATACTTCTCTTTCACATAGAAATAGTGAAACCCGCAAAAGATGCAAATTCCTTTAGATAGTAAGCTCACAAGGGCATTGGTTATCTCTCTTTGGTGTCTTTAGTTAGTCTTGATTTTGGTTCATCGCTATGGATTTGTCATTTTGACTTGCTTTATTGTCTATTATTTGTGCATTTCACTTGTCTTAGTCTTTAGGCAGGTTTTTTCAGGGGCACGACCATAGACCTACATGACTTCTGGTCCGACGCAGATCACTGCAGGAGCCGCCCAGAAACGTAGGTATGCGCTTGCGTTAGATGGAGCTCTTCTGGAGCAGCGCACCGCAGTGTGGGGAGTGTAAACTCCCCTATACATTCTTGTTGCCAGATGGCATGATGCGATACATTTCTTGTTATGTTATTTTTGTAGATAGTATTTATAGAAGATGAAACAATGACAAGAGGAAAATGTATGAGTAAAGTTCTCTCCCTCTAAAGCAAATTAGTGTATGCTTTTTTGGGTGATTTACCGTCTTCTGGTATTTACGATTAGTGCAGTCTTTGGTGGTTATACTTCCTCGTGGCTCTCACTTTTTCCTGCAGCTCCATTTCTGTAGCCTGTCATTGTTTTTTTTCACACTAGTATTTATTAAAGTATTATAAACATACATATGTTATTCAAACAGATGCAGAAAAAAAGTAGCTTTAAATCCAGTCTGTTATATCAGTATGAGAGAACTAAAGTAACAAAGAGAGGTATAACCATTGCATATTATAAAATATACAGCAACCACATGTTTTATATGTGTAAGTGCAGGAATAATTTTGTGTCTTTTGACTAATATTCCATGTGATTTTAATGCTTTCTCTAGAAACAATAAATATTAGATGTTGTTATAACCGCTTATGTGGGCATTTGTTTTGCCATCTGGAGATATTTTAGGTAATTTGCATATTCCTTCAGATAGTAAGATCACAAGGGCATTGGTTATCTCTCTTTGGTGTCTTTAGTTACTCTTGATTTTGGTTCATCGCTATGGATTTGTCATTTTGACTTGCTTTATTGTCTATTATTTGTGCATTTCACTTGTCTTAGTCTTTAGGCAGGTTTTTTCAGGGGCACGACCATAGACCTACATGACTTCCGGTCCGACGCAGATCACTACAGGAGCCGCCCAGAAACGTAGGTATGCGCTTGCGTTAGATGGAGCTCTTCTGGAGCAGCGCACCACAGTGTGGGGAGTGTAAACTCCCCTATACATTCTTGTTGCCGGATGGCGTGATGCGATAAATTCACCGCACTGCAGCACCCTAGTGTGAAAAAACCCTTAAAGTCATTATGAATATATTTCTTGTTATGTTACTTTTGTATATAGTATTTATAGAAGATGAAACAATGACAAGAGGAAAATGTATGAGTAAAGTTCTCTCCCTCTAAAGCAAATTAGTGTATGCTTTTTTGGGTGATTTACCGTCTTTTGGTATTTACGATTAGTGCAGTCCTTGGTGGTTATTCTTCCTCGTGGCTCTCACTTTTTCCTGCAGCTCCATTTCTGTAGCCTGTCATTGTTTTTTTTCACACTAGTATTTATTAAAGTATTATAAACATGCATATGTTATTCAAACAGATGCAGAAAAAAGTATCTTTGAATCCAGTCTGGTATATCAGTATGAGAGAACTAAAGTAACAAAGAGAGGTATAACCATTGCATATTATAAAATATACAGCAACCACATGTTTCATATGTGTAAGTGCAGGAATAATGTTGTATCTTTTGACTAATATTTCATGTGATTTTAATGCTTTCTCCAGAAACAATAAGTATTAGATGTTGTTATAACCGCTTATGTGGGCATTGTTTTGCCATCTGGAGATATTTTTAGGTAATTTGCATATTCCTTCAGTTAGTAAGATCACAAGGGCATTGGTTATCTCTCTTTGGTGTCTTTAGTTACTCTTGATTTTGGTTCATCGCTATGGATTTGTAATTTTGACTTGTTTTATTGTCTATTATATGTGCATTTCACTTGTCTTAGTCTTTAGGCAGGTTTTTTCGGGGGCACGACCATAGACCTACATGACTTCCGGTCCGACGCAGATCACTGCAGGAGCCGCCCAGAAACGTAGGTATGCGCTTGAGTTAGATGGAGCTCTTCCTGAGCAGCGCACCGCAGTGTGGGGAGTGTAAACTCCCCTATACATTCTTGTTGCCGGATGGCGTGATGCGTTAAATTTACCGCACTGCAGCACCCTAGTGTGAAAAAACCATTAAAGTCATTATGAATATATTTCTTGTTATGTTACTTTTGTATATAGTATTTATAGAAGATGAAACAATGACAAGAGGAAAATGTATGAGTAAAGTTCTCTCCCACTAAAACAAATGAGTGTATGCTTTTTTGGGTGATTTACCGTCTTCTGGTATTTACGATTAGTGCAGTCCTTGGTGGTTATACTTCCTCGTGGCTCTCACTTTTTCCTGCAGCTCCAGTTCTGTAGCCTGTCATTGTTTTTTTCACACTAGTATTTATTAAAGTATTATAAACATGCATATGTTATTCAAACAGATGCAGACAAAAGTATCTTTGAATCCAGTCTGGTATATCAGTATGAGAGAACTAAAGTAACAAAGAGAGGTATAACCATTGCATATTATAAAATATACAGCAACCACATGTTTCGTAGGTGTAAGTGCAGGAATAGTTTTGTTTCATTTGACTAATATTCCATGTGATTTTAATGCTTTCTCCAGAAACAATAAGTATTAGATGTTGTTATAACCGCTTATGTGGGCATTTTTTTGCCATCTGGAGATATTTTTAGGTTATTTTTTTTCCATTTTGGGTTGCTGTAAAATAATCATAGAATCTAGCAATCTGGTGAGGTGTGGCACGGCTATTGAGGGGAAACGGAGGAGGTCGTGCATGTGAAAGGGAATTTTGAATGTAAAGAAGTAGAAATAAAGCCGCAAGAGTTGGTTTTAAAAAAGCTGATAGTATTTTCAGCCAGTTTTCAAAAGACTACATTTTTGGAATTTAACCATTCCATACATTTTTATTTGTTTACCATTCATACTTCTCTTTCACATAGAAATAGTGAAACCCGCAAAAGATGCAAATTCCTTTAGATAGTAAGCTCACAAGGGCATTGGTTATCTCTCTTTGGTGTCTTTAGTTAGTCTTGATTTTGGTTCATCGCTATGGATTTGTCATTTTAACTTGCTTTATTGTCTATTATTTGTGCATTTCACTTGTCTTAGTCTTTAGGCAGGTTTTTTCAGGGGCACGACCATAGACCTACATGACTTCTGGTCCGACGCAGATCACTGCAGGAGCCGCCCAGAAACGTAGGTATGCGCTTGAGTTAGATGGAGCTCTTCCTGAGCAGCGCACCGCAGTGTGGGGAGTGTAAACTCCCCCATACATTCTTGTTGCCGGATGGCGTGATGCGATACATTTCTTGTTATGTTATTTTTGTAGATAGTATTTATAGAAGATGAAACAATGACAAGAGGAAAATGTATGAGTAAAGTTCTCTCCCTCTAAAGCAAATTAGTGTATGCTTTTTTTGGGTGATTTACCGTCTTCTGGTATTTACGATTAGTGCAGTCTTTGGTGGTTATACTTCCTCGTGGCTCTCACTTTTTCCTGCAGCTCCATTTCTGTAGCCTGTCATTGTTTTTTTTCACACTAGTATTTATTAAAGTATTATAAACATACATATGTTATTCAAACAGATGCAGAAAAAAGTAGCTTTAAATCCAGTCTGTTATATCAGTATGAGAGAACTAAAGTAACAAAGAGAGGTATAACCATTGCATATTATAAAATATACAGCAACCACATGTTTTATATGTGTAAGTGCAGGAATAATTTTGTGTCTTTTGACTAATATTCCATGTGATTTTAATGCTTTCTCTAGAAACAATAAATATTAGATGTTGTTATAACCGCTTATGTGGGCATTTGTTTTGCCATCTGGAGATATTTTAGGTAATTTGCATATTCCTTCAGATAGTAAGATCACAAGGGCATTGGTTATCTCTTTTTGGTGTCTTTAGTTACTCTTGATTTTGGTTCATCGCTATGGATTTGTAATTTTGACTTGTTTTATTGTCTATTATTTGTGCATTTCACTTGTCTTAGTCTTTAGGCAGGTTTTTTCAGGGGCACGACCATAGACCTACATGACTTCCGGTCCGACGCAGATCACTGCAGGAGCCGCCCAGAAATGTAGGTATGCGCTTGCGTTAGATGGAGCTCTTCTGGAGCAGCGCACCGCAGTGTGGGGAGTGTAAACTCCCCTATACATTCTTGTTGCCGGATGGCGTGATGCGATAAATTTACCGCACTGCAGCACCCTAGTGTGAAAAAACCCTTAAAGTCATTATGAATATATTTCTTGTTATGTTACTTTTGTATATAGTATTTATAGAAGATGAAACAATGACAAGAGGAAAATGTATGAGTAAAGTTCTCTCCCACTAAAGCAAATTAGTGTATGCTTTTTTGGGTGATTTACCGTCTTCTGGTATTTACGATTAGTGCAGTCCTTGGTGGTTATACTTCCTCGTGGCTCTCACTTTTTCCTGCAGCTCCAGTTCTGTAGCCTGTCATTGTTTTTTTCACACTAGTATTTATTAAAGTATTATAAACATGCATATGTTATTCAAACAGATGCAGACAAAAGTATCTTTGAATCCAGTCTGGTATATCAGTATGAGAGAACTAAAGTAACAAAGAGAGGTATAACCATTGCATATTATAAAATATACAGCAACCACATGTTTCGTAGGTGTAAGTGCAGGAATAGTTTTGTATCATTTGACTAATATTCCATGTGATTTTAATGCTTTCTCCAGAAACAATAAGTATTAGATGTTGTTATAACCGCTTATGTGGGCATTTTTTTGCCATCTGGAGATATTTTTAGGTTATTTTTTTTCCATTTTGGGTTGCTGTAAAGTAATCATAGAATCTAGCAATCTGGTGAGGTGTGGCACGGCTATTGAGGGGAAACGGAGGAGGTCGTGCATGTGAAAGGGAATTTTGAATGTAAAGAAGTAGAAATAAAGCCGCAAGAGTTGGTTTTAAAAAAGCTGATAGTATTTTCAGCCAGTTTTCAAAAGACTACATTTTTGGAATTTAACCATTCCATACATTTTTATTTGTTTACCATTCATACTTCTCTTTCACATAGAAATAGTGAAACCCGCAAAAGATGCAAATTCCTTTAGATAGTAAGCTCACAAGGGCATTGGTTATCTCTCTTTGGTGTCTTTAGTTAGTCTTGATTTTGGTTCATCGCTATGGATTTGTCATTTTGACTTGCTTTATTGTCTATTATTTGTGCATTTCACTTGTCTTAGTCTTTAGGCAGGTTTTTTCAGGGGCACGACCATAGACCTACATGACTTCCGGTCCGACGCAGATCACTGCAGGAGCCGCCCAGAAACGTAGGTATGCGCTTGCGTTAGATGGAGCTCTTCTGGAGCAGCACACCGCAGTGTGGGGAGTGTAAACTCCCCTATACATTCTTGTTGCCGGATGGCATGATGCGATACATTTCTTGTTATGTTATTTTTGTAGATAGTATTTATAGAAGATGAAACAATGACAAGAGGAAAATGTATAAGTAAAGTTCTCTCCCTCTAAAGCAAATTAGTGTATGCTTTTTTGGGTGATTTACCGTCTTCTGGTATTTACGATTAGTGCAGTCCTTGGTGGTTATACTTCCTCGTGGCTCTCACTTTTTCCTGCAGCTCCATTTCTGTAGCCTGTCATTGTTTTTTTCACACTAGTATTTATTAAAGTATTATAAACATACATATGTTATTCAAACAGATGCAGAAAAAAGTAGCTTTAAATCCAGTCTGTTATATCAGTATGAGAGAACTAAAGTAACAAAGAGAGGTATAACCATTGCATATTAGAAAATATACAGCAACCACATGTTTCATATGTGTAAGTGCAGGAATAATGTTGTATGTTTTGACTAATATTCCATGTGATTTTAATGCTTTCTCCAGAAACAATAAGTATTAGATGTTGTTATAACCGCTTATGTGGGCATTTGTTTTGCCATCTTGAGATATTTTTAGGTAATTTGCATATTCCTTCAGATAGTAAGCTCACAAGGGTATTGGTTATCTCTCTTTGGTGTCTTCAGTTACTCTTGATTTTGGTTCATCGCTATGAATTTGTCATTTTGACTTGTTTTATTGTCTATTATTTGTGCATTTCACTTGTCTTAGTCTTTAGGCAGGTTTTTTCAGGGGCACGACCATAGACCTACATGACTTCCGGTCCGACGCAGATCACTGCAGGAGCCGCCCAGAAACGTAGGTATGCGCTTGAGTTAGATGGAGCTCTTCCTGAGCAGCGCACCGCAGTGTGGGGAGTGTAAACTCCCCTATACATTCTTGTTGCCGGATGGCGTGATGCGATAAATTTACCGCACTGCAGCACCCTAGTGTGAAAAAACCATTAAAGTCATTATGAATATATTTTTTGTTATGTTACTTTTGTATATAGTATTTATAGAAGATGAAACAATGACAAGAGGAAAATGTATGAGTAAAGTTCTCTCCCACTAAAACAAATGAGTGTATGCTTTTTTGGGTGATTTACCGTCTTCTGGTATTTACGATTAGTGCAGTCCTTGGTGGTTATACTTCCTCGTGGCTCTCACTTTTTCCTGCAGCTCCAGTTCTGTAGCCTGTCATTGTTTTTTTCACACTAGTATTTATTAAAGTATTATAAACATGCATATGTTATTCAAACAGATGCAGACAAAAGTATCTTTGAATCCAGTCTGGTATATCAGTATGAGAGAACTAAAGTAACAAAGAGAGGTATAACCATTGCATATTATAAAATATACAGCAACCACATGTTTCGTAGGTGTAAGTGCAGGAATAGTTTTGTATCATTTGACTAATATTCCATGTGATTTTAATGCTTTCTCCAGAAACAATAAGTATTAGATGTTGTTATAACCGCTTATGTGGGCATTTTTTTGCCATCTGGAGATATTTTTAGGTTATTTTTTTTCCATTTTGGGTTGCTGTAAAATAATCATAGAATCTAGCAATCTGGTGAGGTGTGGCACGGCTATTGAGGGGAAACGGAGGAGGTCGTGCATGTGAAAGGGAATTTTGAATGTAAAGAAGTAGAAATAAAGCCGCAAGAGTTGGTTTTAAAAAAGCTGATAGTATTTTCAGCCAGTTTTCAAAAGACTACATTTTTGGAATTTAACCATTCCATACATTTTTATTTGTTTACCATTCATACTTCTCTTTCACATAGAAATAGTGAAACCCGCAAAAGATGCAAATTCCTTTAGATAGTAAGCTCACAAGGGCATTGGTTATCTCTCTTTGGTGTCTTTAGTTAGTCTTGATTTTGGTTCATCGCTATGGATTTGTCATTTTGACTTGCTTTATTGTCTATTATTTGTGCATTTCACTTGTCTTAGTCTTTAGGCAGGTTTTTTCAGGGGCACGACCATAGACCTACATGACTTCTGGTCCGACGCAGATCACTGCAGGAGCCGCCCAGAAACGTAGGT
This sequence comes from Hyperolius riggenbachi, assembly GCF_040937935.1. Lineage (NCBI taxonomy): Eukaryota > Metazoa > Chordata > Amphibia > Anura > Hyperoliidae > Hyperolius > Hyperolius riggenbachi. The sequence continues at coordinate 298,717,353 of NC_090650.1, forward strand.
ATGCGCTTGCGTTAGATGGAGCTCTTCTGGAGCAGCGCACCGCAGTGTGGGGAGTGTAAACTCCCCTAAACATTCTTGTTGCCGGATGGCGTGATGCGATAAATTTACCGCACTGCAGCACCCTAGTGTGAAAAAACCCTTAAAGTCATTATGAATATATTTCTTGTTATGTTACTTTTGTATATAGTATTTATAGAAGATGAAACAATGACAAGAGGAAAATGTATGAGTAAAGTTCTCTCCCACTAAAGCAAATTAGTGTATGCTTTTTTGGGTGATTTACCGTCTTCTGGTATTTACGATTAGTGCAGTCCTTGGTGGTTATACTTCCTCGTGGCTCTCACTTTTTCCTGCAGCTCCATTTCTGTAGCCTGTCATTGTTTTTTTTCACACTAGTATTTATTAAAGTATTATAAACATACATATGTTATTCAAACAGATGCAGAAAAAAGTAGCTTTAAATCCAGTCTGTTATATCAGTATGAGAGAACTAAAGTAACAAAGAGAGGTATAACCATTGCATATTATAAAATATACAGCAACCACATGTTTTATATGTGTAAGTGCAGGAATAATTTTGTGTCTTTTGACTAATATTCCATGTGATTTTAATGCTTTCTCTAGAAACAATAAATATTAGATGTTGTTATAACCGCTTATGTGGGCATTTGTTTTGCCATCTGGAGATATTTTAGGTAATTTGCATATTCCTTCAGATAGTAAGATCACAAGGGCATTGGTTATCTCTCTTTGGTGTCTTTAGTTACTCTTGATTTTGGTTCATCGCTATGAATTTGTCATTTTGACTTGCTTTATTGTCTATTATTTGTGCATTTCACTTGTCTTAGTCTTTAGGCAGGTTTTTTCAGGGGCACGACCATAGACCTACATGACTTCCGGTCCGACGCAGATCACTGCAGGAGCCGCCCAGAAACGTAGGTATGCGCTTGCGTTAGATGGAGCTCTTATGGAGCAGCGCACCACAGTGTGGGGAGTGTAAACTCCCCTATACATTCTTGTTGCCGGATGGCGTGATGCAATAAATTCACCGCACTGCAGCACCCTAGTGTAAAAAAACCCTTAAAGTCATTATGAATATATTTCTTGTTATGTTACTTTTGTATATAGTATTTATAGAAAATGAAACAATGACAAGAGGAAAATGTATGAGTAAAGTTCTCTCCCTCTAAAGCAAATTAGTGTATGCTTTTTTGGGTGATTTACCGTCTTTTGGTATTTACGATTAGTGCAGTCCTTGGTGGTTATTCTTCCTCGTGGCTCTCACTTTTTCCTGCAGCTCCATTTCTGTAGCCTGTCATTGTTTTTTTTCACACTAGTATTTATTAAAGTATTATAAACATACATATGTTATTCAAACAGATGCAGAAAAAAGTAGCTTTAAATCCAGTCTGTTATATCAGTATGAGAGAACTAAAGTAACAAAGAGAGGTATAACCATTGCATATTATAAAATATACAGCAACCACATGTTTCATATGTGTAAGTGCAGGAATAATGTTGTATGTTTTGACTAATATTCCATGTGATTTTAATGCTTTCTCCAGAAACAATAAGTATTAGATGTTGTTATAACCGCTTATGTGGGCATTTGTTTTGCCATCTGGAGATATTTTTAGGTAATTTGCATATTCCTTCAGATAGTAAGCTCACAAGGGTATTGGTTATCTCTCTTTGGTGTCTTTAGTTACTCTTGATTTTGGTTCATCGCTATGAATTTGTCATTTTGACTTGTTTTATTGTCTATTATTTGTGCATTTCACTTGTCTTAGTCTTTAGGCAGGTTTTTTCAGGGGCACAACCATAGACCTACATGACTTCCGGTCCGACGCAGATCACTGCAGGAGCCGCCCAGAAACGTAGGTATGCGCTTGAGTTAGATGGAGCTCTTCCTGAGCAGCGCACCGCAGTGTGGGGAGTGTAAACTCCCCCATACATTTTTGTTGCCGGATGGCGTGATGTGATAAATTTACCGCACTGCAGCGCCCTAGTGTGAAAAAACCCTTAAAGTCATAATGAATATATTTCTTGTTATGTTATTTGTGTAGATAGTATTTATAGAAGATGAAACAATGACAAGAGGAAAATGTATGAGTAAAGTTCTCTCCCTCTAAAGCAAATTAGTGTATGCTTTTTTGGGTGATTTACCGTCTTCTGGAATTTACGATTAGTGCAGTCCTTGGTGGTTATACTTCCTCGTGGCTCTCACTTTTTCCTGCAGCTCCATTTCTGTAGCCTGTCATTGTTTTTTTTCACACTAGTATTTATTAAAGTATTATAAACATGCATATGTTATTCAAACAGATGCAGAAAAAAGTAGCTTTAAATCCAATCTGTTATATCAGTATGAGAGAACTAAAGTAACAAAGAGAGGTATAACCATTGCATATTATAAAACAAAGAGCAACCACATGTTTCATATGTGTAAGTGCAGGAATGATGTTGTATCTTTTGACTAATATTCCATGTGATTTTAATGCTTTCTCTAGAAACAATAAATATTAGATGTTGTTATAACCGCTTATGTGAGCATTTGTTTTGCCATCTGGAGATATTTTAAGTAATTTGCATATTCCTTCAGATAGTAAGCTCACAAGGGTATTGGTTATCTCTCTTTGGTGTCTTTAGTTACTCTTGATTTTGGTTCATCGCTATGAATTTGTCATTTTGACTTGTTTTATTGTCTATTATTTGTGCATTTCACTTGTCTTAGTCTTTAGGCAGGTTTTTTCAGGGGCACGACCATAGACCTACATGACTTCCGGTCCGACGCAGATCACTGCAGGAGCCGCCCAGGAACGTAGGTATGCACTTGAGTTAGATGGAGCTCTTCCTGAGCAGCGCACCGCAGTGTGGGGAGTGTAAACTCCCCCATACATTCTTGTTGCCCGGTTGGCGTGATGCGATAAATTTACCGCACTGCAGCGCCCTAGTGTGAAAAAACCCTTAAAGTCATTATGAATATATTTCTTGTTATGTTACTTTTGTATATAGTATTTATAGAAGATGAAACAATGACAAGAGGAAAATGTATGAGTAAAGTTCTCTCCCACTAAAACAAATGAGTGTATGCTTTTTTGGGTGATTTACCGTCTTCTGGTATTTACGATTAGTGCAGTCCTTGGTGGTTATACTTCCTCGTGGCTCTCACTTTTTCCTGCAGCTCCAGTTCTGTAGCCTGTCATTGTTTTTTTCACACTAGTATTTATTAAAGTATTATAAACATGCATATGTTATTCAAACAGATGCAGAAAAAAGTATCTTTGAATCCAGTCTGGTATATCAGTATGAGAGAACTAAAGTAACAAAGAGAGGTATAACCATTGCATATTATAAAATATACAGCAACCACATGTTTCGTAGGTGTAAGTGCAGGAATAGTTTTGTATCATTTGACTAATATTCCATGTGATTTTAATGCTTTCTCCAGAAACAATAAGTATTAGATGTTGTTATAACCGCTTATGTGGGCATTTTTTTGCCATCTGGAGATATTTTTAGGTTATTTTTTTTCCATTTTGGGTTGCTGTAAAATAATCATAGAATCTAGCAATCTGGTGAGGTGTGGCACGGCTATTGAGGGGAAACGGAGGAGGTCGTGCATGTGAAAGGGAATTTTGAATGTAAAGAAGTAGAAAGAAAGCCGCAAGAGTTGGTTTTAAAAAAGCTGATAGTATTTTCAGCCAGTTTTCAAAAGACTACATTTTTGGAATTTAACCATTCCATACATTTTTATTTGTTTACCATTCATACTTCTCTTTCACATAGAAATAGTGAAACCCGCAAAAGATGCAAATTCCTTTAGATAGTAAGCTCACAAGGGCATTGGTTATCTCTCTTTGGTGTCTTTAGTTAGTCTTGATTTTGGTTCATCGCTATGGATTTGTCATTTTGACTTGCTTTATTGTCTATTATTTGTGCATTTCACTTGTCTTAGTCTTTAGGCAGGTTTTTTCAGGGGCACGACCATAGACCTACATGACTTCTGGTCCGACGCAGATCACTGCAGGAGCCGCCCAGAAACGTAGGTATGCGCTTGCGTTAGATGGAGCTCTTCTGGAGCAGCGCACCGCAGTGTGGGGAGTGTAAACTCCCCTATACATTCTTGTTGCCAGATGGCATGATGCGATACATTTCTTGTTATGTTATTTTTGTAGATAGTATTTATAGAAGATGAAACAATGACAAGAGGAAAATGTATGAGTAAAGTTCTCTCCCTCTAAAGCAAATTAGTGTATGCTTTTTTGGGTGATTTACCGTCTTCTGGTATTTACGATTAGTGCAGTCTTTGGTGGTTATACTTCCTCGTGGCTCTCACTTTTTCCTGCAGCTCCATTTCTGTAGCCTGTCATTGTTTTTTTTCACACTAGTATTTATTAAAGTATTATAAACATACATATGTTATTCAAACAGATGCAGAAAAAAAGTAGCTTTAAATCCAGTCTGTTATATCAGTATGAGAGAACTAAAGTAACAAAGAGAGGTATAACCATTGCATATTATAAAATATACAGCAACCACATGTTTTATATGTGTAAGTGCAGGAATAATTTTGTGTCTTTTGACTAATATTCCATGTGATTTTAATGCTTTCTCTAGAAACAATAAATATTAGATGTTGTTATAACCGCTTATGTGGGCATTTGTTTTGCCATCTGGAGATATTTTAGGTAATTTGCATATTCCTTCAGATAGTAAGATCACAAGGGCATTGGTTATCTCTCTTTGGTGTCTTTAGTTACTCTTGATTTTGGTTCATCGCTATGGATTTGTCATTTTGACTTGCTTTATTGTCTATTATTTGTGCATTTCACTTGTCTTAGTCTTTAGGCAGGTTTTTTCAGGGGCACGACCATAGACCTACATGACTTCCGGTCCGACGCAGATCAGTACAGGAGCCGCCCAGAAACGTAGGTATGCGCTTGCGTTAGATGGAGCTCTTCTGGAGCAGCGCACCACAGTGTGGGGAGTGTAAACTCCCCTATACATTCTTGTTGCCGGATGGCGTGATGCGATAAATTCACCGCACTGCAGCACCCTAGTGTGAAAAAACCCTTAAAGTCATTATGAATATATTTCTTGTTATGTTACTTTTGTATATAGTATTTATAGAAGATGAAACAATGACAAGAGGAAAATGTATGAGTAAAGTTCTCTCCCTCTAAAGCAAATTAGTGTATGCTTTTTTGGGTGATTTACCGTCTTTTGGTATTTACGATTAGTGCAGTCCTTGGTGGTTATTCTTCCTCGTGGCTCTCACTTTTTCCTGCAGCTCCATTTCTGTAGCCTGTCATTGTTTTTTTTCACACTAGTATTTATTAAAGTATTATAAACATGCATATGTTATTCAAACAGATGCAGAAAAAAGTATCTTTGAATCCAGTCTGGTATATCAGTATGAGAGAACTAAAGTAACAAAGAGAGGTATAACCATTGCATATTATAAAATATACAGCAACCACATGTTTCATATGTGTAAGTGCAGGAATAATGTTGTATCTTTTGACTAATATTTCATGTGATTTTAATGCTTTCTCCAGAAACAATAAGTATTAGATGTTGTTATAACCGCTTATGTGGGCATTGTTTTGCCATCTGGAGATATTTTTAGGTAATTTGCATATTCCTTCAGTTAGTAAGATCACAAGGGCATTGGTTATCTCTCTTTGGTGTCTTTAGTTACTCTTGATTTTGGTTCATCGCTATGGATTTGTAATTTTGACTTGTTTTATTGTCTATTATTTGTGCATTTCACTTGTCTTAGTCTTTAGGCAGGTTTTTTCGGGGGCACGACCATAGACCTACATGACTTCCGGTCCGACGCAGATCACTGCAGGAGCCGCCCAGAAACGTAGGTATGCGCTTGAGTTAGATGGAGCTCTTCCTGAGCAGCGCACCGCAGTGTGGGGAGTGTAAACTCCCCTATACATTCTTGTTGCCGGATGGCGTGATGCGTTAAATTTACCGCACTGCAGCACCCTAGTGTGAAAAAACCATTAAAGTCATTATGAATATATTTCTTGTTATGTTACTTTTGTATATAGTATTTATAGAAGATGAAACAATGACAAGAGGAAAATGTATGAGTAAAGTTCTCTCCCACTAAAACAAATGAGTGTATGCTTTTTTGGGTGATTTACCGTCTTCTGGTATTTACGATTAGTGCAGTCCTTGGTGGTTATACTTCCTCGTGGCTCTCACTTTTTCCTGCAGCTCCAGTTCTGTAGCCTGTCATTGTTTTTTTCACACTAGTATTTATTAAAGTATTATAAACATGCATATGTTATTCAAACAGATGCAGACAAAAGTATCTTTGAATCCAGTCTGGTATATCAGTATGAGAGAACTAAAGTAACAAAGAGAGGTATAACCATTGCATATTATAAAATATACAGCAACCACATGTTTCGTAGGTGTAAGTGCAGGAATAGTTTTGTTTCATTTGACTAATATTCCATGTGATTTTAATGCTTTCTCCAGAAACAATAAGTATTAGATGTTGTTATAACCGCTTATGTGGGCATTTTTTTGCCATCTGGAGATATTTTTAGGTTATTTTTTTTCCATTTTGGGTTGCTGTAAAATAATCATAGAATCTAGCAATCTGGTGAGGTGTGGCACGGCTATTGAGGGGAAACGGAGGAGGTCGTGCATGTGAAAGGGAATTTTGAATGTAAAGAAGTAGAAATAAAGCCGCAAGAGTTGGTTTTAAAAAAGCTGATAGTATTTTCAGCCAGTTTTCAAAAGACTACATTTTTGGAATTTAACCATTCCATACATTTTTATTTGTTTACCATTCATACTTCTCTTTCACATAGAAATAGTGAAACCCGCAAAAGATGCAAATTCCTTTAGATAGTAAGCTCACAAGGGCATTGGTTATCTCTCTTTGGTGTCTTTAGTTAGTCTTGATTTTGGTTCATCGCTATGGATTTGTCATTTTAACTTGCTTTATTGTCTATTATTTGTGCATTTCACTTGTCTTAGTCTTTAGGCAGGTTTTTTCAGGGGCACGACCATAGACCTACATGACTTCTGGTCCGACGCAGATCACTGCAGGAGCCGCCCAGAAACGTAGGTATGCGCTTGAGTTAGATGGAGCTCTTCCTGAGCAGCGCACCGCAGTGTGGGGAGTGTAAACTCCCCCATACATTCTTGTTGCCGGATGGCGTGATGCGATACATTTCTTGTTATGTTATTTTTGTAGATAGTATTTATAGAAGATGAAACAATGACAAGAGGAAAATGTATGAGTAAAGTTCTCTCCCTCTAAAGCAAATTAGTGTATGCTTTTTTTGGGTGATTTACCGTCTTCTGGTATTTACGATTAGTGCAGTCTTTGGTGGTTATACTTCCTCGTGGCTCTCACTTTTTCCTGCAGCTCCATTTCTGTAGCCTGTCATTGTTTTTTTTCACACTAGTATTTATTAAAGTATTATAAACATACATATGTTATTCAAACAGATGCAGAAAAAAGTAGCTTTAAATCCAGTCTGTTATATCAGTATGAGAGAACTAAAGTAACAAAGAGAGGTATAACCATTGCATATTATAAAATATACAGCAACCACATGTTTTATATGTGTAAGTGCAGGAATAATTTTGTGTCTTTTGACTAATATTCCATGTGATTTTAATGCTTTCTCTAGAAACAATAAATATTAGATGTTGTTATAACCGCTTATGTGGGCATTTGTTTTGCCATCTGGAGATATTTTAGGTAATTTGCATATTCCTTCAGATAGTAAGATCACAAGGGCATTGGTTATCTCTTTTTGGTGTCTTTAGTTACTCTTGATTTTGGTTCATCGCTATGGATTTGTAATTTTGACTTGTTTTATTGTCTATTATTTGTGCATTTCACTTGTCTTAGTCTTTAGGCAGGTTTTTTCAGGGGCACGACCATAGACCTACATGACTTCCGGTCCGACGCAGATCACTGCAGGAGCCGCCCAGAAATGTAGGTATGCGCTTGCGTTAGATGGAGCTCTTCTGGAGCAGCGCACCGCAGTGTGGGGAGTGTAAACTCCCCTATACATTCTTGTTGCCGGATGGCGTGATGCGATAAATTTACCGCACTGCAGCACCCTAGTGTGAAAAAACCCTTAAAGTCATTATGAATATATTTCTTGTTATGTTACTTTTGTATATAGTATTTATAGAAGATGAAACAATGACAAGAGGAAAATGTATGAGTAAAGTTCTCTCCCACTAAAGCAAATTAGTGTATGCTTTTTTGGGTGATTTACCGTCTTCTGGTATTTACGATTAGTGCAGTCCTTGGTGGTTATACTTCCTCGTGGCTCTCACTTTTTCCTGCAGCTCCAGTTCTGTAGCCTGTCATTGTTTTTTTCACACTAGTATTTATTAAAGTATTATAAACATGCATATGTTATTCAAACAGATGCAGACAAAAGTATCTTTGAATCCAGTCTGGTATATCAGTATGAGAGAACTAAAGTAACAAAGAGAGGTATAACCATTGCATATTATAAAATATACAGCAACCACATGTTTCGTAGGTGTAAGTGCAGGAATAGTTTTGTATCATTTGACTAATATTCCATGTGATTTTAATGCTTTCTCCAGAAACAATAAGTATTAGATGTTGTTATAACCGCTTATGTGGGCATTTTTTTGCCATCTGGAGATATTTTTAGGTTATTTTTTTTCCATTTTGGGTTGCTGTAAAGTAATCATAGAATCTAGCAATCTGGTGAGGTGTGGCACGGCTATTGAGGGGAAACGGAGGAGGTCGTGCATGTGAAAGGGAATTTTGAATGTAAAGAAGTAGAAATAAAGCCGCAAGAGTTGGTTTTAAAAAAGCTGATAGTATTTTCAGCCAGTTTTCAAAAGACTACATTTTTGGAATTTAACCATTCCATACATTTTTATTTGTTTACCATTCATACTTCTCTTTCACATAGAAATAGTGAAACCCGCAAAAGATGCAAATTCCTTTAGATAGTAAGCTCACAAGGGCATTGGTTATCTCTCTTTGGTGTCTTTAGTTAGTCTTGATTTTGGTTCATCGCTATGGATTTGTCATTTTGACTTGCTTTATTGTCTATTATTTGTGCATTTCACTTGTCTTAGTCTTTAGGCAGGTTTTTTCAGGGGCACGACCATAGACCTACATGACTTCCGGTCCGACGCAGATCACTGCAGGAGCCGCCCAGAAACGTAGGTATGCGCTTGCGTTAGATGGAGCTCTTCTGGAGCAGCACACCGCAGTGTGGGGAGTGTAAACTCCCCTATACATTCTTGTTGCCGGATGGCATGATGCGATACATTTCTTGTTATGTTATTTTTGTAGATAGTATTTATAGAAGATGAAACAATGACAAGAGGAAAATGTATAAGTAAAGTTCTCTCCCTCTAAAGCAAATTAGTGTATGCTTTTTTGGGTGATTTACCGTCTTCTGGTATTTACGATTAGTGCAGTCCTTGGTGGTTATACTTCCTCGTGGCTCTCACTTTTTCCTGCAGCTCCATTTCTGTAGCCTGTCATTGTTTTTTTCACACTAGTATTTATTAAAGTATTATAAACATACATATGTTATTCAAACAGATGCAGAAAAAAGTAGCTTTAAATCCAGTCTGTTATATCAGTATGAGAGAACTAAAGTAACAAAGAGAGGTATAACCATTGCATATTAGAAAATATACAGCAACCACATGTTTCATATGTGTAAGTGCAGGAATAATGTTGTATGTTTTGACTAATATTCCATGTGATTTTAATGCTTTCTCCAGAAACAATAAGTATTAGATGTTGTTATAACCGCTTATGTGGGCATTTGTTTTGCCATCTTGAGATATTTTTAGGTAATTTGCATATTCCTTCAGATAGTAAGCTCACAAGGGTATTGGTTATCTCTCTTTGGTGTCTTCAGTTACTCTTGATTTTGGTTCATCGCTATGAATTTGTCATTTTGACTTGTTTTATTGTCTATTATTTGTGCATTTCACTTGTCTTAGTCTTTAGGCAGGTTTTTTCAGGGGCACGACCATAGACCTACATGACTTCCGGTCCGACGCAGATCACTGCAGGAGCCGCCCAGAAACGTAGGTATGCGCTTGAGTTAGATGGAGCTCTTCCTGAGCAGCGCACCGCAGTGTGGGGAGTGTAAACTCCCCTATACATTCTTGTTGCCGGATGGCGTGATGCGATAAATTTACCGCACTGCAGCACCCTAGTGTGAAAAAACCATTAAAGTCATTATGAATATATTTTTTGTTATGTTACTTTTGTATATAGTATTTATAGAAGATGAAACAATGACAAGAGGAAAATGTATGAGTAAAGTTCTCTCCCACTAAAACAAATGAGTGTATGCTTTTTTGGGTGATTTACCGTCTTCTGGTATTTACGATTAGTGCAGTCCTTGGTGGTTATACTTCCTCGTGGCTCTCACTTTTTCCTGCAGCTCCAGTTCTGTAGCCTGTCATTGTTTTTTTCACACTAGTATTTATTAAAGTATTATAAACATGCATATGTTATTCAAACAGATGCAGACAAAAGTATCTTTGAATCCAGTCTGGTATATCAGTATGAGAGAACTAAAGTAACAAAGAGAGGTATAACCATTGCATATTATAAAATATACAGCAACCACATGTTTCGTAGGTGTAAGTGCAGGAATAGTTTTGTATCATTTGACTAATATTCCATGTGATTTTAATGCTTTCTCCAGAAACAATAAGTATTAGATGTTGTTATAACCGCTTATGTGGGCATTTTTTTGCCATCTGGAGATATTTTTAGGTTATTTTTTTTCCATTTTGGGTTGCTGTAAAATAATCATAGAATCTAGCAATCTGGTGAGGTGTGGCACGGCTATTGAGGGGAAACGGAGGAGGTCGTGCATGTGAAAGGGAATTTTGAATGTAAAGAAGTAGAAATAAAGCCGCAAGAGTTGGTTTTAAAAAAGCTGATAGTATTTTCAGCCAGTTTTCAAAAGACTACATTTTTGGAATTTAACCATTCCATACATTTTTATTTGTTTACCATTCATACTTCTCTTTCACATAGAAATAGTGAAACCCGCAAAAGATGCAAATTCCTTTAGATAGTAAGCTCACAAGGGCATTGGTTATCTCTCTTTGGTGTCTTTAGTTAGTCTTGATTTTGGTTCATCGCTATGGATTTGTCATTTTGACTTGCTTTATTGTCTATTATTTGTGCATTTCACTTGTCTTAGTCTTTAGGCAGGTTTTTTCAGGGGCACGACCATAGACCTACATGACTTCTGGTCCGACGCAGATCACTGCAGGAGCCGCCCAGAAACGTAGGTATGCGCTTGCGTTAGATGGAGCTCTTCTGGAGCAGCGCACCGCAGTGTGGGGAGTGTAAACTCCCCTAAACATTCTTGTTGCCGGATGGCGTGATGCGATAAATTTACCGCACTGCAGCACCCTAGTGTGAAAAAACCCTTAAAGTCATTATGAATATATTTCTTGTTATGTTACTTTTGTATATAGTATTTATAGAAGATGAAACAATGACAAGAGGAAAATGTATGAGTAAAGTTCTCTCCCACTAAAGCAAATTAGTGTATGCTTTTTTGGGTGATTTACCGTCTTCTGGTATTTACGATTAGTGCAGTCCTTGGTGGTTATACTTCCTCGTGGCTCTCACTTTTTCCTGCAGCTCCATTTCTGTAGCCTGTCATTGTTTTTTTTCACACTAGTATTTATTAAAGTATTATAAACATACATATGTTATTCAAACAGATGCAGAAAAAAGTAGCTTTAAATCCAGTCTGTTATATCAGTATGAGAGAACTAAAGTAACAAAGAGAGGTATAACCATTGCATATTATAAAATATACAGCAACCACATGTTTTATATGTGTAAGTGCAGGAATAATTTTGTGTCTTTTGACTAATATTCCATGTGATTTTAATGCTTTCTCTAGAAACAATAAATATTAGATGTTGTTATAACCGCTTATGTGGGCATTTGTTTTGCCATCTGGAGATATTTTAGGTAATTTGCATATTCCTTCAGATAGTAAGATCACAAGGGCATTGGTTATCTCTCTTTGGTGTCTTTAGTTACTCTTGATTTTGGTTCATCGCTATGAATTTGTCATTTTGACTTGCTTTATTGTCTATTATTTGTGCATTTCACTTGTCTTAGTCTTTAGGCAGGTTTTTTCAGGGGCACGACCATAGACCTACATGACTTCCGGTCCGACGCAGATCACTGCAGGAGCCGCCCAGAAACGTAGGTATGCGCTTGCGTTAGATGGAGCTCTTATGGAGCAGCGCACCACAGTGTGGGGAGTGTAAACTCCCCTATACATTCTTGTTGCCGGATGGCGTGATGCAATAAATTCACCGCACTGCAGCACCCTAGTGTAAAAAAACCCTTAAAGTCATTATGAATATATTTCTTGTTATGTTACTTTTGTATATAGTATTTATAGAAAATGAAACAATGACAAGAGGAAAATGTATGAGTAAAGTTCTCTCCCTCTAAAGCAAATTAGTGTATGCTTTTTTGGGTGATTTACCGTCTTTTGGTATTTACGATTAGTGCAGTCCTTGGTGGTTATTCTTCCTCGTGGCTCTCACTTTTTCCTGCAGCTCCATTTCTGTAGCCTGTCATTGTTTTTTTTCACACTAGTATTTATTAAAGTATTATAAACATACATATGTTATTCAAACAGATGCAGAAAAAAGTAGCTTTAAATCCAGTCTGTTATATCAGTATGAGAGAACTAAAGTAACAAAGAGAGGTATAACCATTGCATATTATAAAATATACAGCAACCACATGTTTCATATGTGTAAGTGCAGGAATAATGTTGTATGTTTTGACTAATATTCCATGTGATTTTAATGCTTTCTCCAGAAACAATAAGTATTAGATGTTGTTATAACCGCTTATGTGGGCATTTGTTTTGCCATCTGGAGATATTTTTAGGTAATTTGCATATTCCTTCAGATAGTAAGCTCACAAGGGTATTGGTTATCTCTCTTTGGTGTCTTTAGTTACTCTTGATTTTGGTTCATCGCTATGAATTTGTCATTTTGACTTGTTTTATTGTCTATTATTTGTGCATTTCACTTGTCTTAGTCTTTAGGCAGGTTTTTTCAGGGGCACAACCATAGACCTACATGACTTCCGGTCCGACGCAGATCACTGCAGGAGCCGCCCAGAAACGTAGGTATGCGCTTGAGTTAGATGGAGCTCTTCCTGAGCAGCGCACCGCAGTGTGGGGAGTGTAAACTCCCCCATACATTTTTGTTGCCGGATGGCGTGATGTGATAAATTTACCGCACTGCAGCGCCCTAGTGTGAAAAAACCCTTAAAGTCATAATGAATATATTTCTTGTTATGTTATTTGTGTAGATAGTATTTATAGAAGATGAAACAATGACAAGAGGAAAATGTATGAGTAAAGTTCTCTCCCTCTAAAGCAAATTAGTGTATGCTTTTTTGGGTGATTTACCGTCTTCTGGAATTTACGATTAGTGCAGTCCTTGGTGGTTATACTTCCTCGTGGCTCTCACTTTTTCCTGCAGCTCCATTTCTGTAGCCTGTCATTGTTTTTTTTCACACTAGTATTTATTAAAGTATTATAAACATGCATATGTTATTCAAACAGATGCAGAAAAAAGTAGCTTTAAATCCAATCTGTTATATCAGTATGAGAGAACTAAAGTAACAAAGAGAGGTATAACCATTGCATATTATAAAACAAAGAGCAACCACATGTTTCATATGTGTAAGTGCAGGAATGATGTTGTATCTTTTGACTAATATTCCATGTGATTTTAATGCTTTCTCTAGAAACAATAAATATTAGATGTTGTTATAACCGCTTATGTGAGCATTTGTTTTGCCATCTGGAGATATTTTAAGTAATTTGCATATTCCTTCAGATAGTAAGCTCACAAGGGTATTGGTTATCTCTCTTTGGTGTCTTTAGTTACTCTTGATTTTGGTTCATCGCTATGAATTTGTCATTTTGACTTGTTTTATTGTCTATTATTTGTGCATTTCACTTGTCTTAGTCTTTAGGCAGGTTTTTTCAGGGGCACGACCATAGACCTACATGACTTCCGGTCCGACGCAGATCACTGCAGGAGCCGCCCAGGAACGTAGGTATGCACTTGAGTTAGATGGAGCTCTTCCTGAGCAGCGCACCGCAGTGTGGGGAGTGTAAACTCCCCCATACATTCTTGTTGCCCGGTTGGCGTGATGCGATAAATTTACCGCACTGCAGCGCCCTAGTGTGAAAAAACCCTTAAAGTCATTATGAATATATTTCTTGTTATGTTACTTTTGTATATAGTATTTATAGAAGATGAAACAATGACAAGAGGAAAATGTATGAGTAAAGTTCTCTCCCACTAAAACAAATGAGTGTATGCTTTTTTGGGTGATTTACCGTCTTCTGGTATTTACGATTAGTGCAGTCCTTGGTGGTTATACTTCCTCGTGGCTCTCACTTTTTCCTGCAGCTCCAGTTCTGTAGCCTGTCATTGTTTTTTTCACACTAGTATTTATTAAAGTATTATAAACATGCATATGTTATTCAAACAGATGCAGAAAAAAGTATCTTTGAATCCAGTCTGGTATATCAGTATGAGAGAACTAAAGTAACAAAGAGAGGTATAACCATTGCATATTATAAAATATACAGCAACCACATGTTTCGTAGGTGTAAGTGCAGGAATAGTTTTGTATCATTTGACTAATATTCCATGTGATTTTAATGCTTTCTCCAGAAACAATAAGTATTAGATGTTGTTATAACCGCTTATGTGGGCATTTTTTTGCCATCTGGAGATATTTTTAGGTTATTTTTTTTCCATTTTGGGTTGCTGTAAAATAATCATAGAATCTAGCAATCTGGTGAGGTGTGGCACGGCTATTGAGGGGAAACGGAGGAGGTCGTGCATGTGAAAGGGAATTTTGAATGTAAAGAAGTAGAAAGAAAGCCGCAAGAGTTGGTTTTAAAAAAGCTGATAGTATTTTCAGCCAGTTTTCAAAAGACTACATTTTTGGAATTTAACCATTCCATACATTTTTATTTGTTTACCATTCATACTTCTCTTTCACATAGAAATAGTGAAACCCGCAAAAGATGCAAATTCCTTTAGATAGTAAGCTCACAAGGGCATTGGTTATCTCTCTTTGGTGTCTTTAGTTAGTCTTGATTTTGGTTCATCGCTATGGATTTGTCATTTTGACTTGCTTTATTGTCTATTATTTGTGCATTTCACTTGTCTTAGTCTTTAGGCAGGTTTTTTCAGGGGCACGACCATAGACCTACATGACTTCTGGTCCGACGCAGATCACTGCAGGAGCCGCCCAGAAACGTAGGTATGCGCTTGAGTTAGATGGAGCTCTTCCTGAGCAGCGCACCGCAGTGTGGGGAGTGTAAACTCCCCCATACATTCTTGTTGCCGGATGGCGTGATGCGATACATTTCTTGTTATGTTATTTTTGTAGATAGTATTTATAGAAGATGAAACAATGACAAGAGGAAAATGTATGAGTAAAGTTCTCTCCCTCTAAAGCAAATTAGTGTATGCTTTTTTGGGGTGATTTACCGTCTTCTGGTATTTACGATTAGTGCAGTCTTTGGTGGTTATACTTCCTCGTGGCTCTCACTTTTTCCTGCAGCTCCATTTCTGTAGCCTGTCATTGTTTTTTTTCACACTAGTATTTATTAAAGTATTATAAACATACATATGTTATTCAAACAGATGCAGAAAAAAAGTAGCTTTAAATCCAGTCTGTTATATCAGTATGAGAGAACTAAAGTAACAAAGAGAGGTATAACCATTGCATATTATAAAATATACAGCAACCACATGTTTTATATGTGTAAGTGCAGGAATAATTTTGTGTCTTTTGACTAATATTCCATGTGATTTTAATGCTTTCTCTAGAAACAATAAATATTAGATGTTGTTATAACCGCTTATGTGGGCATTTGTTTTGCCATCTGGAGATATTTTAGGTAATTTGCATATTCCTTCAGATAGTAAGATCACAAGGGCATTGGTTATCTCTTTTTGGTGTCTTTAGTTACTCTTGATTTTGGTTCATCGCTATGGATTTGTAATTTTGACTTGTTTTATTGTCTATTATTTGTGCATTTCACTTGTCTTAGTCTTTAGACAGGTTTTTTCAGGGGCACGACCATAGACCTACATGACTTCCGGTCCGACGCAGATCACTGCAGGAGCCGCCCAGAAACGTAGGTATGCGCTTGCGTTAGATGGAGCTCTTCTGGAGCAGCGCACCGCAGTGTGGGGAGTGTAAACTCCCCTATACATTCTTGTTGCCGGATGGCGTGATGCGATAAATTTACCGCACTGCAGCACCCTAGTGTGAAAAAACCCTTAAAGTCATTATGAATATATTTCTTGTTATGTTACTTTTGTATATAGTATTTATAGAAGATGAAACAATGACAAGAGGAAAATGTATGAGTAAAGTTCTCTCCCACTAAAGCAAATTAGTGTATGCTTTTTTGGGTGATTTACCGTCTTCTGGTATTTACGATTAGTGCAGTCCTTGGTGGTTATACTTCCTCGTGGCTCTCACTTTTTCCTGCAGCTCCATTTCTGTAGCCTGTCATTGTTTTTTTCACACTAGTATTTATTAAAGTATTATAAACATGCATATGTTATTCAAACAGATGCAGACAAAAGTATCTTTGAATCCAGTCTGGTATATCAGTATGAGAGAACTAAAGTAACAAAGAGAGGTATAACCATTGCATATTATAAAATATACAGCAACCACATGTTTCGTAGGTGTAAGTGCAGGAATAGTTTTGTATCATTTGACTAATATTCCATGTGATTTTAATGCTTTCTCCAGAAACAATAAGTATTAGATGTTGTTATAACCGCTTATGTGGGAATTTTTTTGCCATCTGGAGATATTTTTAGGTTATTTTTTTTCCATTTTGGGTTGCTGTAAAGTAATCATAGAATCTAGCAATCTGGTGAGGTGTGGTACGGCTATTGAGGGGAAACGGAGGAGGTCGTGCATGTGAAAGGGAATTTTGAATGTAAAGAAGTAGAAATAAAGCCGCAAGAGTTGGTTTTAAAAAAGCTGATAGTATTTTCAGCCAGTTTTCAAAAGACTACATTTTTGGAATTTAACCATTCCATACATTTTTATTTGTTTACCATTCATACTTCTCTTTCACATAGAAATAGTGAAACCCGCAAAAGATGCAAATTCCTTTAGATAGTAAGCTCACAAGGGCATTGGTTATCTCTCTTTGGTGTCTTTAGTTAGTCTTGATTTTGGTTCATCGCTATGGATTTGTCATTTTGACTTGCTTTATTGTCTATTATTTGTGCATTTCACTTGTCTTAGTCTTTAGGCAGGTTTTTTCAGGGGCACGACCATAGACCTACATGACTTCCGGTCCGACGCAGATCACTGCAGGAGCCGCCCAGAAACGTAGGTATGCGCTTGCGTTAGATGGAGCTCTTCTGGAGCAGCACACCGCAGTGTGGGGAGTGTAAACTCCCCTATACATTCTTGTTGCCGGATGGCATGATGCGATACATTTCTTGTTATGTTATTTTTGTAGATAGTATTTATAGAAGATGAAACAATGACAAGAGGAAAATGTATAAGTAAAGTTCTCTCCCTCTAAAGCAAATTAGTGTATGCTTTTTTGGGTGATTTACCGTCTTCTGGTATTTACGATTAGTGCAGTCCTTGGTGGTTATACTTCCTCGTGGCTCTCACTTTTTCCTGCAGCTCCATTTCTGTAGCCTGTCATTGTTTTTTTCACACTAGTATTTATTAAAGTATTATAAACATACATATGTTATTCAAACAGATGCAGAAAAAAGTAGCTTTAAATCCAGTCTGTTATATCAGTATGAGAGAACTAAAGTAACAAAGAGAGGTATAACCATTGCATATTAGAAAATATACAGCAACCACATGTTTCATATGTGTAAGTGCAGGAATAATGTTGTATGTTTTGACTAATATTCCATGTGATTTTAATGCTTTCTCCAGAAACAATAAGTATTAGATGTTGTTATAACCGCTTATGTGGGCATTTGTTTTGCCATCTTGAGATATTTTTAGGTAATTTGCATATTCCTTCAGATAGTAAGCTCACAAGGGTATTGGTTATCTCTCTTTGGTGTCTTCAGTTACTCTTGATTTTGGTTCATCGCTATGAATTTGTCATTTTGACTTGTTTTATTGTCTATTATTTGTGCATTTCACTTGTCTTAGTCTTTAGGCAGGTTTTTTCAGGGGCACGACCATAGACCTACATGACTTCCGGTCCGACGCAGATCACTGCAGGAGCCGCCCAGAAACGTAGGTATGCGCTTGCGTTAGATGGAGCTCTTCTGGAGCAGCGCACCGCAGTGTGGGGAGTGTAAACTCCCCTATACATTCTTGTTGCCGGATGGCGTGATGCGATAAGTTTACCGCACTGCAGCGCCCTAGTGTGAAAAAACCCTTAAAGTCATTATGAATATATTTCTTGTTATGTTATTTGTGTAGATAGTATTTATAGAAGATGAAACAATGACAAGAGGAAAATGTATGAGTAAAGTTCTCTCCCTCTAAAGCAAATTAGTGTATGCTTTTTTGGGTGATTTACCGTCTTCTGGAATTTACGATTAGTGCAGTCCTTGGTGGTTATACTTCCTCGTGGCTCTCACTTTTTCCTGCAGCTCCATTTCTGTAGCCTGTCATTGTTTTTTTTCACACTAGTATTTATTAAAGTATTATAAACATGCATATGTTATTCAAACAGATGCAGAAAAAAGTAGCTTTAAATCCAATCTGTTATATCAGTATGAGAGAACTTAAGTAACAAAGAGAGGTATAACCATTGCATATTATAAAACAAAGAGCAACCACATGTTTCATATGTGTAAGTGCAGGAATAATGTTGTATCTTTTGACTAATATTCCATGTGATTTTAATGCTTTCTCTAGAAACAATAAATATTAGATGTTGTTATAACCGCTTATGTGAGCATTTGTTTTGCCATCTGGAGATATTTTAAGTAATTTGCATATTCCTTCAGATAGTAAGCTCACAAGGGTATTGGTTATCTCTCTTTGGTGTCTTTAGTTACTCTTGATTTTGGTTCATCGCTATGAATTTGTCATTTTGACTTGTTTTATTGTCTATTATTTGTGCATTTCACTTGTCTTAGTCTTTAGGCAGGTTTTTTCAGGGGCACGACCATAGACCTACATGACTTCCGGTCCGACGCAGATCACTGCAGGAGCCGCCCAGGAACGTAGGTATGCACTTGAGTTAGATGGAGCTCTTCCTGAGCAGCGCACCGCAGTGTGGGGAGTGTAAACTCCCCCATACATTCTTGTTGCCGGATGGCGTGATGCGATAAATTTACCGCACTGCAGCGCCCTAGTGTGAAAAAACCCTTAAAGTCATTATGAATATATTTCTTGTTATGTTATTTTTGTAGATAGTATTTATAGAAAATGAAACAATGGCAAGAGGAAAATGTATGAGTAAAGTTCTCTCCCTCTAAAGCAAATTAGTGTATGCTTTTTTGGGTGATTTACCATCTTCTGGTATTTACGATTAGTGCAGTCCTTGGTGGTTATACTTCCTCGTGGCTCTCACTTTTTCCTGCAGCTCCATTTCTGTAGCCTATCACTGTTTTTTTTCACACTAGTATTTATTAAAGGAAAGGTTCAGGGAGGGTGGGCAAAAAATAAAAATAAAATTCCACTTACCTGGGGCTTCCTCCAGCCCGTGGCAGGCAGGAGGTGCCCTCGCCGCCGCTCCGCAGGCTCCCGGTGGTCTCCGGTGGCGCGCCCGACCTGGCCAGGCCGGCTGCCAGGTCGGGCTCTTCTGCACTCCAAGGCCCGGAACTTCTGCGTCCCACGCCGGCGCTCTGACGTCATCGGACGTCCTCCGTGCTCTACTGCGCATGCGCAGTAGTTCTGCGCATGCGCAGTAGAGCCCGGAGGACGTCCGATGACGTCAGAGCGCCGTATGTTTTGACTAATATTCCATGTGATTTTAATGCTTTCTCCTGAAACAATAAGTATTAGATGTTGTTATAACCGCTTATGTGGGCATTTGTTTTGCCATCTGGAGATATTTTTAGGTAATTTGCATATTCCTTCAGATAGTAAGCTCACAAGGGTATTGGTTATCTCTCTTTGGTGTCTTTAGTTACTCTTGATTTTGGTTCATCGCTATGAATTTGTCATTTTGACTTGTTTTATTGTCTATTATTTGTGCATTTCACTTGTCTTAGTCTTTAGGCAGGTTTTTTCAGGGGCACGACCATAGACCTACATGACTTCCGGTCCGACGCAGATCACTGCAGGAGCCGCCCAGAAACGTAGGTATGCGCTTGAGTTAGATGGAGCTCTTCCTGAGCAGCGCACCGCAGTGTGGGGAGTGTAAACTCCCCCATACATTCTTGTTGCCGGATGGCGTGATGCGATAAATTTACCGCACTGCAGCGCCCTAGTGTGAAAAAACCCTTAAAGTCATTATGAATATATTTCTTGTTATGTTATTTTTGTAGATAGTATTTATAGAAAATGAAACAATGGCAAGAGGAAAATGTATGAGTAAAGTTCTCTCCCTCTAAAGCAAATTAGTGTATGCTTTTTTGGGTGATTTACCATCTTCTGGTATTTACGATTAGTGCAGTCCTTGGTGGTTATACTTCCTCGTGGCTCTCACTTTTTCCTGCAGCTCCATTTCTGTAGCCTATCACTGTTTTTTTTCACACTAGTATTTATTAAAGTATTATAAACATACATATGTTATTCAAACAGGTGCAGAAAAAAGTATCTTTGAATCCAGTCTGGTATATCAGTATGAGAGAACTAAAGTAACAAAGAGAGGTATAACCATTGCATATTATAAAATATACAGCAACCACATGTTTCGTATGTGTAAGTGCAGGAATAGTTTTGTATCTTTTGACTAATATTCCATGTGATTTTAATGCTTTCTCCAGAAACAATAAGTATTAGATGTTGTTATAACTACTTATGTGGGCATTTTTTTGCCATCTGGAGATATTTTTAGGTTATTTTTTTTCCATTTTGGGTTGCTGTAAAGTAATCATAGAATCTAGCAATCTGGTGAGGTGTGGCACGGCTATTGAGGGGAAACGCAGGAGGTCGTGCATGTGAAAGGGAATTTTGAATGTAAAGAAGTAGAAATAAAGCCGCAAGAGTTGATTTTAACAAAGCTGATAGTATTTTCAGCCAGTTTTCAAAAGACTACATTTTTGGAATTTAACCATTCCATACATTTTTATTTGTTTACCATTCATACTTCTCTTTCACATAGAAATAGTGAAACCCGCAAAAGATGCAAATTCCTTCAGATAGTAAGCTCACAAGGGCATTGGTTATCTCTCTTTGGTGTCTTTAGTTAGTCTTGATTTTGGTTCATCGCTATGGATTTGTTATTTTGACTTGCTTTATTGTCTATTATTTGTGCATTTTACTTGTCTTAGTCTTTAGGCAGGTTTTTTCAGGGGCACGACCATAGACCTACATGACTTCCGGTCCGACGCAGATCACTGCAGGAGCCGCCCAGAAACGTAGGTATGCGCTTGCGTTAGTTGGAGCTCTTCTGGAGCAGCGCACCGCAGTGTGGGGAGTGTAAACTTCCCTATACATTCTTGTTGCCGGATGGCATGATGCGATACATTTCTTGTTATGTTATTTTTGTAGATAGTATTTATAGAAAATGAAACAATGACAAGAGGAAAATGTATGAGTAAACTTCTTTCCCTCTAAAGCAAATTAGTGTATGCTTTTTTGGGTGATTTACCGTCTTCTGGTATTTACGATTAGTGCAGTCCTTGGTGGTTATACTTCCTCGTGGCTCTCACTTTTTCCTGCAGCTTCATTTCTGTAGCCTGTCATTGTTTTTTTTTCACACTAGTATTTATTAAAGTATTATAAACATACATATGTTATTCAAACAGATGCAGAAAAAAAGTAGCTTTAAATCCAGTCTGTTATATCAGTATGAGAGAACTAAAGTAACAAAGAGAGGTATAACCATTGCATATTATAAAATATACAGCAACCACATGTTTCATATGTGTAAGTGCAGGAATAATGTTGTATGTTTTGACTAATATTCCATGTGATCTTAATGCTTTCTCTAGAAACAATAAGTATTAGATGTTATTATAACCGCTTATGTGGGCATTTGTTTTGCCGTCTGGAGATATTTTTAGGTAATTTGCATATGCCTTCAGATAGTAAGCTCACAAGGGCATTGGTTATCTCTCTTTGGTGTCTTTAGTTACTCTTGATTTTGGTTCATCGCTATGAATTTGTCATTTTGACTTGTTTTATTGTCTATTATTTGTGCATTTCACTTCTCTTACTCTTTAGGCAGGTTTTTTCAGGGGCACGACCATAGACCTACATGACTTCCGGTCCGACGCAGATCACTGCAGGAGTCGCCCAGAAACATAGGTATGCGCTTGCGTTAGATGGAGCTCTTCTGGAGCAGCGCACCGCAGTGTGGGGAGTGTAAACTCCCCCATACATTCTTGTTGCCGGATGGCATGATGCGATACATTTTTTGTTATGTTATTTTTGTAGATAGTATTTATAGAAGATGAAACCATGACAAGAGGAAAATGTATGAGTAAAGTTCTCTCCCTCTAAAGCAAATTAGTGTATGCTTTTTTGGGTGGTTTACCGTCTTCTGGTATTTACGATTAGTGCAGTCCTTGGTGGTTATACTTCCTCGTGGCTCTCACTTTTTCCTGCAGCTCCATTTCTGTAGCCTGTCATTGTTTTTTTTCACACTAGTATTTATTATAGTATTATAAACATACATATGTTATTCAAACAGATGCAGAAAAAAAGTAGCTTTAAATCCAGTCTGTTATATCAGTATGAGAAACCTAAAGTAACAAAGAGAGGTATAACCATTGCATATTATAAAATATACAGCAACCACATGTTTCATATGTGTAAGTGCAGGAATAATGTTGTATGTTTTGACTAATATTCCATGTGATTTTAATGCTTTCTCCAGAAACAATAAGTATTAGATGTTGTTATAACCGCTTATGTGGGCATTTGTTTTGCCATCTGGAGATATTTTTAGGTAATTTGCATATTCCTTCAGATAGTAAGCTCACAAGGGTATTGGTTATCTCTCTTTGGTGTCTTTAGTTACTCTTGATTTTGGTTCATCGCTATGAATTTGTCATTTTGACTTGTTTTATTGTCTATTATTTGTGCATTTCACTTGTCTTAGTCTTTAGGCAGGTTTTTTCAGGGGCACGACCATAGACCTACATGACTTCCGGTCCGACGCAGATCACTGCAGGAGCCGCCCAGGAACGTAGGTATGCACTTGAGTTAGATGGAGCTCTTCCTGAGCAGCGCACCGCAGTGTGGGGAGTGTAAACTCCCCCATACATTCTTGTTGCCGGATGGCGTGATGCGATAAATTTACCGCACTGCGGCGCCCTAGTGTGAAAAAACCCTTAAAGTCATTATGAATATATTTCTTGTTATGTTATTTTTGTAGATAGTATTTATAGAAAATGAAACAATGGCAAGAGGAAAATGTATGAGTAAAGTTCTCTCCCTCTAAAGCAAATTAGTGTATGCTTTTTTGGGTGATTTACCATCTTCTGGTATTTACGATTAGTGCAGTCCTTGGTGGTTATACTTCCTCGTGGCTCTCACTTTTTCCTGCAGCTCCATTTCTGTAGCCTATCACTGTTTTTTTTCACACTAGTATTTATTAAAGGAAAGGTTCAGGGAGGGTGGGCAAAAAATAAAAATAAAATTCCACTTACCTGGGGCTTCCTCCAGCCCGTGGCAGGCAGGAGGTGCCCTCGCCGCCGCTCCGCAGGCTCCCGGTGGTCTCCGGTGGCGCGCCCGACCTGGCCAGGCCGGCTGCCAGGTCGGGCTCTTCTGCACTCCAAGGCCCGGAACTTCTGCGTCCCACGCCGGCGCTCTGACGTCATCGGACGTCCTCCGTGCTCTACTGCGCATGCGCAGTAGTTCTGCGCATGCGCAGTAGAGCCCGGAGGACGTCCGATGACGTCAGAGCGCCGTATGTTTTGACTAATATTCCATGTGATTTTAATGCTTTCTCCTGAAACAATAAGTATTAGATGTTGTTATAACCGCTTATGTGGGCATTTGTTTTGCCATCTGGAGATATTTTTAGGTAATTTGCATATTCCTTCAGATAGTAAGCTCACAAGGGTATTGGTTATCTCTCTTTGGTGTCTTTAGTTACTCTTGATTTTGGTTCATCGCTATGAATTTGTCATTTTGACTTGTTTTATTGTCTATTATTTGTGCATTTCACTTGTCTTAGTCTTTAGGCAGGTTTTTTCAGGGGCACGACCATAGACCTACATGACTTCCGGTCCGACGCAGATCACTGCAGGAGCCGCCCAGAAACGTAGGTATGCGCTTGAGTTAGATGGAGCTCTTCCTGAGCAGCGCACCGCAGTGTGGGGAGTGTAAACTCCCCCATACATTCTTGTTGCCGGATGGCGTGATGCGATAAATTTACCGCACTGCAGCGCCCTAGTGTGAAAAAACCCTTAAAGTCATTATGAATATATTTCTTGTTATGTTATTTTTGTAGATAGTATTTATAGAAAATGAAACAATGGCAAGAGGAAAATGTATGAGTAAAGTTCTCTCCCTCTAAAGCAAATTAGTGTATGCTTTTTTGGGTGATTTACCATCTTCTGGTATTTACGATTAGTGCAGTCCTTGGTGGTTATACTTCCTCGTGGCTCTCACTTTTTCCTGCAGCTCCATTTCTGTAGCCTATCACTGTTTTTTTTCACACTAGTATTTATTAAAGTATTATAAACATACATATGTTATTCAAACAGGTGCAGAAAAAAGTATCTTTGAATCCAGTCTGGTATATCAGTATGAGAGAACTAAAGTAACAAAGAGAGGTATAACCATTGCATATTATAAAATATACAGCAACCACATGTTTCGTATGTGTAAGTGCAGGAATAGTTTTGTATCTTTTGACTAATATTCCATGTGATTTTAATGCTTTCTCCAGAAACAATAAGTATTAGATGTTGTTATAACTACTTATGTGGGCATTTTTTTGCCATCTGGAGATATTTTTAGGTTATTTTTTTTCCATTTTGGGTTGCTGTAAAGTAATCATAGAATCTAGCAATCTGGTGAGGTGTGGCACGGCTATTGAGGGGAAACGCAGGAGGTCGTGCATGTGAAAGGGAATTTTGAATGTAAAGAAGTAGAAATAAAGCCGCAAGAGTTGATTTTAACAAAGCTGATAGTATTTTCAGCCAGTTTTCAAAAGACTACATTTTTGGAATTTAACCATTCCATACATTTTTATTTGTTTACCATTCATACTTCTCTTTCACATAGAAATAGTGAAACCCGCAAAAGATGCAAATTCCTTCAGATAGTAAGCTCACAAGGGCATTGGTTATCTCTCTTTGGTGTCTTTAGTTAGTCTTGATTTTGGTTCATCGCTATGGATTTGTTATTTTGACTTGCTTTATTGTCTATTATTTGTGCATTTTACTTGTCTTAGTCTTTAGGCAGGTTTTTTCAGGGGCACGACCATAGACCTACATGACTTCCGGTCCGACGCAGATCACTGCAGGAGCCGCCCAGAAACGTAGGTATGCGCTTGCGTTAGTTGGAGCTCTTCTGGAGCAGCGCACCGCAGTGTGGGGAGTGTAAACTTCCCTATACATTCTTGTTGCCGGATGGCATGATGCGATACATTTCTTGTTATGTTATTTTTGTAGATAGTATTTATAGAAAATGAAACAATGACAAGAGGAAAATGTATGAGTAAACTTCTCTCCCTCTAAAGCAAATTAGTGTATGCTTTTTTGGGTGATTTACCGTCTTCTGGTATTTACGATTAGTGCAGTCCTTGGTGGTTATACTTCCTCGTGGCTCTCACTTTTTCCTGCAGCTTCATTTCTGTAGCCTGTCATTGTTTTTTTTTCACACTAGTATTTATTAAAGTATTATAAACATACATATGTTATTCAAACAGATGCAGAAAAAAAGTAGCTTTAAATCCAGTCTGTTATATCAGTATGAGAGAACTAAAGTAACAAAGAGAGGTATAACCATTGCATATTATAAAATATACAGCAACCACATGTTTCATATGTGTAAGTGCAGGAATAATGTTGTATGTTTTGACTAATATTCCATGTGATCTTAATGCTTTCTCTAGAAACAATAAGTATTAGATGTTATTATAACCGCTTATGTGGGCATTTGTTTTGCCGTCTGGAGATATTTTTAGGTAATTTGCATATGCCTTCAGATAGTAAGCTCACAAGGGCATTGGTTATCTCTCTTTGGTGTCTTTAGTTACTCTTGATTTTGGTTCATCGCTATGAATTTGTCATTTTGACTTGTTTTATTGTCTATTATTTGTGCATTTCACTTCTCTTACTCTTTAGGCAGGTTTTTTCAGGGGCACGACCATAGACCTACATGACTTCCGGTCCGACGCAGATCACTGCAGGAGTCGCCCAGAAACATAGGTATGCGCTTGCGTTAGATGGAGCTCTTCTGGAGCAGCGCACCGCAGTGTGGGGAGTGTAAACTCCCCCATACATTCTTGTTGCCGGATGGCATGATGCGATACATTTTTTGTTATGTTATTTTTGTAGATAGTATTTATAGAAGATGAAACCATGACAAGAGGAAAATGTATGAGTAAAGTTCTCTCCCTCTAAAGCAAATTAGTGTATGCTTTTTTGGGTGGTTTACCGTCTTCTGGTATTTACGATTAGTGCAGTCCTTGGTGGTTATACTTCCTCGTGGCTCTCACTTTTTCCTGCAGCTCCATTTCTGTAGCCTGTCATTGTTTTTTTTCACACTAGTATTTATTATAGTATTATAAACATACATATGTTATTCAAACAGATGCAGAAAAAAAGTAGCTTTAAATCCAGTCTGTTATATCAGTATGAGAAACCTAAAGTAACAAAGAGAGGTATAACCATTGCATATTATAAAATATACAGCAACCACATGTTTCATATGTGTAAGTGCAGGAATAATGTTGTATGTTTTGACTAATATTCCATGTGATTTTAATGCTTTCTCCAGAAACAATAAGTATTAGATGTTGTTATAACCGCTTATGTGGGCATTTGTTTTGCCATCTGGAGATATTTTTAGGTAATTTGCATATTCCTTCAGATAGTAAGCTCACAAGGGTATTGGTTATCTCTCTTTGGTGTCTTTAGTTACTCTTGATTTTGGTTCATCGCTATGAATTTGTCATTTTGACTTGCTTTATTGTCTATTATTTGTGCATTTCACTTGTCTTAGTCTTTAGGCAGGTTTTTTCAGGGGCACGACCATAGACCTACATAACTTCCGGTCCGACGCAGATCACTGCAGGAGCCGCCCAGAAACGTAGGTATGCGCTTGAGTTAGATGGAGCTCTTCCTGAGCAGCGCACCGCAGTGTGGGGAGTGTAAACTCCTCCATACATTCTTGTTGCCGGATGGCGTGATGCGATAAATTTACCGCACTGCAGCGCCCTAGTGTGAAAAAACCCTTAAAGTCATTATGAATATATTTCTTGTTATGTTATTTTTGTAGATAGTATTTATAGAAGATGAAACAATGACAAGAGGAAAATGTATGAGTAAAGTTCTCTCCCTCTAAAGCAAATTAGTGTATGCTTTTTTGGGTGATTTACCGTCTTCTGGAATTCACGATTAGTGCAGTCCTTGGTGGTTATACTTCCTCGTGGCTCTCACTTTTTCCTGCAGCTCCATTTATGTAGCCTGTCATTGTTTTTTTTCACACTAGTATTTATTAAAGTATTATAAACATACATATGTTATTCAAACAGATGCAGAAAAATGTAGCTTTAAATCCAGTCTGTTATATCAGTATGAGAGAACTAAAGTAACAAAGAGAGGTATAACCATTGCATATTATAAAACATACAGCAACCACATGTTTCATATGTGTACGTGCAAGAATAATGTTGTATCTTTTGACTAATATTCCATGTGATTTTAATGCTTTCTCCAGAAACAATAAGTATTAGATGTTGTTATAACCGCTTATGTGGGCATTTTTTTGCCATCTGGAGATATTTTTAGGTTCTTTTTTTTTCCATTCTGGGTTGCTGTAAAGTAATCATAGAATCTAGCAATCTGGTGAGGTGTGGCACGGCTATTGAGGGGAAACGGAGGAGGTCGTGCATGTGAAAGGGAATTTTGAATGTAAAGAAGTAGAAATAAAGCCGCAAGAGTTGGTTTTAAAAAAGCTGATAGTATTTTCAGCCAGTTTTCAAAAGACTACATTTTTGGAATTTAACGATTCCATACATTTTTATTTGTTTACCATTCATACTTCTCTTTCACATAGAAATAGTGAAACCCGCAAAAGATGCAAATTCCTTTAGATAGTAAGCTCACAAGGGCATTGGTTATCTCTCTTTGGTGTCTTTAGTTAGTCTTGATTTTGGTTCATCGCTATAGATTTGTTATTTTGACTTGCTTTATTGTCTATTATTTGTGCATTTCACTTGTCTTAGTCTTTTTTTTTTAAATCAGCCTTTATTGAAAATATTAAAGGAGCAATTACAGAGAAAATATTCATACTGTTTCTTAACACCCTAACACAGCAGCAGAGCAATGCTCAACCAGTGAGCCAAAAATATAGATTTTACATAGCTTAAACATACACCACTTTTCTTTTTCCGAAATGTCGTGCTTGCCTCATAACCTTGAGGTATCTGGATACTATCTTTTCTTAGAGTACATGGATGAAAACTGAACGTGTGAGCTATTCTGGACTTTCCTATTCACTTTGTTGTATTCCCCCTAATATTCTATTTTGTATCATGGAGAATTCAGCCAAACCTGGAGTGTCCAGCCACCCACTCCAGATTTTTTCATATTTATGAGGGGCATCTCTATGAGCGTATATTAATTTTTCCATCTTAAGATAAGAATTGACTTGATTAATCCACATCTTTTTTGTAGGTGAGTTCGGATCTTTCCACATTACTAATATAAGTTTTCTTGCTTGGAATAATAAACGGTGTATCCTTAATTGTATGTGGTCCTGGCTATCTAACCCTTGTAGTATTCCCAATATGCATGTTTTAGCTGAGCTGGCAAGCTGTTGATTTGAAATTAGTTTTATAACATCCAGTACCTCTCCCCAATATCTTTGCAGTTTTGGGCATTTCCACAGCATGTGGAGCAGATCTCCATGGTCTCTCCTACATTTTGGACATAGTGGATCCTCTCGCCTATTTATTGCAAACATTCTTTGAGGGGTTAGTAAATTTCTGTAAATAATATTCAATTGTGACAGTTTTTGGGAGGCATTTGACGATACCAGTGGGACCGCAGCTAATATGTCTGCCCATTCTTCCTCTGTCAGTTCCCCCAATTCCTGCACCCAGTGATTATAGCATTTAAGAGGGAATTTCTTTAAAAATTGCCCAAGGATCCTAGCGTAGCATGTTGAAATAAATCCACTTCTTACATTGTACTGTGCTATAAGATTAAAAATAGGCGATGGGTATACTAGTAGGGAATGCGATTCTTTTTGCTTATGCAATGCGTGTGACAGCTGTAGGTATTGATATTCTAGCAAGGGTGTTCTTTCCTTTTTCCCCATTAGATCTAGTATTTCAGATAATGCTTTTAAGGACCCTCTCTCTAATATATTTCCCAAGGAGGAAATTCCCTCCTCGGCCCATGTCTTCAGAAAGGTTAATTTTGATATTTCTATCATCCGTATATTATCATGCAGGGGCATATACGTTGTTATACCCTTTATGTCTTGCATAGTGCGTAAGCGGTTCCATATTTTATGTATCATCAAGATAGTTGGGGGTGTACTAGGGGATAGTCCCCGATTGCCTGCTTCTAAAGCTGCATATATGGATCTATTCCCCAAAAAATAATTAAGTAGTAACCTGCTAGAATCTATCAGCTCTTCATTTTCCCATCCCACCAAGTGTTGGACCTGTGCCGCTAAATAGTACACCCATGGGTTAGGGACTGCCAACCCACCTTCTTCTTTCGTATTTTGTAGATATTGGAGCTTTATTTTAATTCTGCCCTCACCCCATATAAATTGTCTAAATATTTTGTCCAGGGTTTTAAACAGCTTAACCTATTTTGGTTTCTGGACGTAGAAACTACGTCCAGAAACCATGTGCGCTACCGCGCGCCCCCGCGGCCGATCGTGCACGCACACTCCCGGCCGCGGATTCGGTAGTCAGGGAATCAATATATCGGGCTATGAAGCCCGATTACTGATTCCTCTCCCCCGCTGAAAAAGCGACAGCTTCTCTCGGAAGCTGCGCCTTTTCTGGCCGTTCCCTTCCTGATGCGCCACTCTAAGCGTGTGTTACGCTTAGAGTGACGTCATGTAAACAAACTCATGGCCGCCATCTTGTGGCCAAAAAGTAAAACTACACCTGAAAATGAAAATAAATTAAAATCAACACACATTTACATTATAAATCTATTGTTTACCCCCCACCCTCCCAAAACTACCCAAATAAAATGTTTACTATAAATAAAAAAAAACATTACAATAAAAAAAAAAAACATGTAAATATTTACCTAAGGGTCTAAACTTTTTAAATATCAATGTAAAGATGAAATATTTCTATATTTTTTTTATTTTAAACTTGTTAATAGTGATAGATGCAAAATGGAAAAAAAGCACCTTTATTTCCAAATAAAATATTGTCGCCATACATTGTGATAGGGACATAATTTTAACGGTGTAATAACCGGGACATATGGGCATATACAATACGTGAGTTTTAATTATGGAGGCATGTATTATTTTAAAACTATAATGGCTGAAAACTGAGAAATAATGAATTTTTCCATTTTCATTTTTTTCTTATTCTTCCTGTTAAAATGCGTTTACAGTAAAGTGGCTCTTAGCAAAATGTACCCCCCAAAGAAAGCCTAATTGGTGGCGGAAAAAACAAGATATAGATCAGTTCATTGTGATAAGTAGTGATAAAGTTATAGGCTAATGAATGGGAGGTGAACATTTATCTCGTGAAAACCACGGAACCTGAATGGGTTAAGGTTGAACCATGTTGGTGCATTGTGAAGGACATATAATAGCTGGGGCATAGTCACCATTTTTAGCAAGTTTATTCTTGCTACCGGAGAGAGGTAGTTTTGACCAGGTTTTTAGTTTTTGCCTTATTTTGCTCAATAATGGGCTGATATTATATTGTTCATATAGAGTGACATCTGGAGTAATTATGATTCCAAGATATTTGAAGGATGTTACTTTAGGGATTTGATCACAGTTAATCGGCAGAACCTCATCTAGTTTGTCTATTAGCATAATTGAAGTTTTATCCCAATTTACCTTCAGTCCTGAAAATTCCCCAAATCTATTAATAGTGGACATTGCTGCAGTCAACGAATCCCCTGCGTCTTGCAGATACAGGAGGGTATCGTCGGCATACATTGCAACTTTTTCCTCCACCTGTCCCCCGCCATATTTAAACCCCTGAATTAATTCATTTGATCTTATTAATTCAGCCAAAGGCTCAATCACAATTGCAAAGAGCAATGGTGACAAGGGGCAGCCTTGCCTTGTTCCTCTTTCTAAGTTAAATTTACATGTCATAGAGCCATTAACCCGAAGACGTGCCGTTGGGGAGGTATATAGAATTTTTACCCATCTACAGAATACTGGGCCAAATTGCATCTCTTGTAGTACACCATGTAGATAGATCCACTCTACACTATCAAATGCTTTGGCTATATCGAGCGCCAATATCGCCCTCTTCCCTATGTTGTCTGCTTGTAACTGAAGATTCAAAAAAGTCCGCCTAATATTTATTGCTGTGGATTTGGATGGTATAAAACCCGAATGGTCTGACTTGATAACAGTGGTAATTATCTTGGCCAACCTATTGGCCAGCATTTTGGCCAATATTTTGACATCTGCAGTCAATAGAGAGATGGGCCTGTACGAATCTGCTTTAAGAATGTCCTTGCCTGGTTTTGGAAGCAGAATAATTGCTGCTTCCGACATTGATGGTGCTAATGCTTCCTTAATGTAGATTTCCTCGTATACCTCCAGCAATTGTGGAAGTAATACTTCTGCATACCTTTTGTATATTTCAACTGGAAGTCCATCGCACCCCGGCGCTTTATTCGCCGGGAACGATGCGACCGCTATTTCCATCTCTTCTAATGTAATGGGTGCATCCAACATGGCTCTATCCTCATCACTGAGTTTCAAAAGGGGAATAGTATTCAAAAAGCAAGCCAGTTCATGCATCTCGTAGTTTACTTTGGAGCTATATATTTCCTTATAGAAACCATACAGCTCCCCCAGTATATTCGTATTGTCCGTAAGCACCTCTCCTGACCTATTCATCAACGCACCAATGTGTGTTGACGGTCCCTGTGACTTGGTGATGACTGATAGCAGGTGACCCGTCTGGTCTCCTTGTTAAAAAAAGGCCTGTTTCGTAAAGAAGCGTTTGTGGTTGGCTTTAGTCATAAGATATTCATTCAGGATTTCCTGTGCCTGAAGCCAACTGGATCTTGACTCATCCGTGGGGTCCGCAATAAATGCAGCTTCCGAGTCCATTACCCCCTTAACATATATCTCATGTCTCTCTCTAGATTTCGATCTCAGAGTATTAATTTCTTTAATAAATATTCCCCTTAAGTATGCTTTCAAAGTCTCCCAGACCAGAATGTGATTAGTGGAGTCGTTATTTATCTGTAAGAAACTATTAATCTCGTGTATTATATGGGTATGTGTGGTTAGCAATGAAAGCCAATATGGATTTAGTTTCCAGGGTAGTTTAGTTTTAAAATTGTTTTTTGGATTTTTAAACCAGACCCTTAGAGGCGAGTGATCTGAGAGTGATCTTACTAGATATTCCGTTTTGCTCACATACGGAAGTAATTCCATATTTCCTATTGCTAGATCGATTCTAGAGAGAGACATGTGGGTCCCACTATAGCATGAATACACCAATTCTTGTGGGTGCCCCTTTCTCCACACGTCTGTCATATTTAGTTCCCTTACAAGTTTAGCAAGCGCAGAACTTTTACTTTCCTGGGTTCTAGACCTAAATCTGTCCAACCTTTGATCCAAAAACATATTGTAGTCCCCTATCCATAGCATCGGCAAAGACATTTTGTCCTTTAGTATTTCTATAATTATTTGTAAGCTGGAAGGTGAGAATGGAGGTGGGATATAAATAGCTACCAGTATGCATTCGAATGCATTAAATTTGCCGTGTAGTATCACAAAACGGCCCTCAGGGTCTATATGTGATTTGATTAATTGGAACCCAATTTTCGCATGGATAAGCACCGCTACCCCCCTCGAATACGAGGTATGTAGTGAGTGAAAAGTATGTGATATCCATCTTTTCTTCAGCCATTTCGTGGTTTGTGTTGTCAAATGTGTTTCTTGCAAACACACAACCGAGGGACCCTGTTTTTGAATGAAGGAGAGAATTGATTGTCTTTTTATAGGGTCTGATAGACCTCTCACATTCCAGCTTATTACTGCAAAATCAGCCATATTTACGCGAGGTCACAATCATCAACCAGTGCATGTAGCCATGCCGTTCCCCATATAACCACTTGCTGCTGTGTGGGTCAACAAAAATAAAACATCTAATATCTATATCTTGAACATAACTCCCCTTCCCCTTAAATAGTAAGAACATCAGCACAATGCATAAATGCATGCTCATTTTTCCAATGGACATACAGATTGAAAGGACAATCTTTATAGTGATCAAACTTTGTGACGATGTTACTGCGATGTTAAAAATAACCAAGTCTCCTTTTACCAGTGCAGATTAGTATACTGCTTCTAACCCCTTGCAAAGTAGTGTCACTGTCTCTGCTCCACTGGTAAGCACAGAATCTTAAGTTCGAATGGCGATCCCGCATGAGAGGCATGAACCCCTCACTTCCAGAATAACAGTATATGAGTACCTAAATAAACGTATTAAACATGTTAAACTGAAATGGGCTGTGACGGTTAGGCTCTTACGCCCCCCAAATAACATACTGCTCTGTCCTTTTCACAGACACCTGGCCAGACACCAGAATATTGCATATATCATTTAAGCTTCCTCCATTGCTTGCGGTGATATCTTCTTGGTTAGATGCTGTTCGTTTTCATCCAACCATATCGTGGCTTCCTTAGGGGACATGAAGAAATGCGCCTCATTCATAGCAAGTACTTTAAGCTTAGAAGGATAAAGCATTGCATATTGTAATTGCAGTTTTTGGAGCCGCTGTTTTACAGCGTAGAATTTCATCCTCTCTTTCTGAACTTCCGCAGAGAAATCAGGGTAGAAGGAAATTTTATGGTCGCCATATTTAATATTTCCTTTCAATCGCGCTTGTTTTAGGATTGCTTCCCTGTCCTGGTAGTTTAGTAATCTAGCAAGAATCGGTCTTGGTGCAGCCCCTGGTTTAGGAGGACGTGTGGGAACTCTGTGTGCTCTTTCTATTGCATAAAGATTAGAAAAGGATTCTCTGCCAAACACTTCTATAAGCCATTGTTCTATAAATGCAGTAGGTTCCAGCTTTTCCACCTTTTCCGGAAGTCCGACGATTCTAACATTATTTCTGCGCATTCTGTTCTCCATATCGTCTGCCTTATCAGTGTTTGCAATTGAATGTTTAATTACTCTTTTTAAGTCCCTTAGCGCTGGAGCTAGAGAGTCCTCCAGCCCACTGACCCTGTTTTCCACTGCAGTTGTTCTTGCTCTAATGACTAATGTTAGACATGTCCTGCCGAATGAGTATTCATTCTTCTTTTAGTCCACCCGTCTGCTGAGTTAAAGATTGAATGGCCATGTTGCAGCACTGTACAGCTGCAAATATATCACTTAAAGATGGTTCTTTGGGTGTAGGAGTAGTGTCCTGCTCCACTGTACTGTCACTATTATCCGCTGCAGCAGGTACTCCTGACATGCTGTCAGTTTCCCACTCTAGCTCTGCAGCCTCAGCGCCATCTTGGCTAGGAGCTTCTGCCACTTGTTCCCCCTGTGCCTCTACACCCACCTCATTCGGCTGCTGCGTGTCCTCCTTCACGGCGTTCTTCTGTGTCCTGGCATCTTTGTGCGCGTATTTTTCCAGCCGGGCCTCTACCTCCTCGCTGGCTGCACTCATTGCCTGTGACCGGGTCTGCTTTGAGAAGGCGCCATCTTGCTTGCGCGGCGTCTCTGCTGGGCCCTTTCCAGCCTTTCCTTTGGTCATTGCGGCTGGGTTGCGGTGTCGATCAGCCCAGAATGATTGCGGACGTTTCCCCTCGCTCTGGGGCTGTTCTTGGTTCCGATCCGAGGTCTGGTGCCTCCACGCAGGATCAATTTTCCAGGATCAAGCCGGGAGCTGTGTGAGACACGTCTGCTCACATCGCCTGCTGGCCACGCTCCCCTTGTCTTAGTCTTTAGGCAGGTTTTTTCAGGGGCACGACCATAGACCTACATGACTTCCGGTCCGACACAGATCACTGCAGAAGCCGCCCAGAAACGTAGGTATGCGCTTGCGTTAGATGGAGCTCTTCTGGAGCAGCGCACCGCGGTGTGGGGAGTGCAAACTCCCCTATACATTCTTGTTGCCGGATGGCATGATGCGATACATTTCTTGTTATGTTATTTTTGTAGATAGTATTTATAGAAGATGAAACAATGACAAGAGGAAAATGTATGAGTAAAGTTCTCTCCCTCTAAAGCAAATTAGTGTATGCTTTTTTGGGTGATTTACTGTCTTCTGGTATTTACGATTAGTGCAGTCCTTGGTGGTTATACTTCCTCGTGGCTCTCACTTTTTCCTGCAGCTCCATGTCTGTAGCCTGTCATTGTTTTTTTTCACACTAGTATTTATTAAAGTATTATAAACATACATATGTTATTCAAACAGATGCAGAAAAAAGTAGCTTTAAATCCAGTCTGTTATATCAGTATGAGAGAACTAAAGTAACAAAGAGAGGTATAACCATTGCATATTATAAAATATACAGCAACCACATGTTTCATATGTGTAAGTGCAGGAATAATGTTGTATGTTTTGACTAATATTCCATGTGATTTTAATGCTTTCTCCAGAAACAATAAGTATTAGATGTTGTTATAACCTCTTATGTGGGCATTTGTTTTGCCATCTGGAGATATTTTTAGGTAATTTGCATATTCCTTCAGATAGTAAGCTCACAAGGGTATTGGTTATCTCTCTTTGGTGTCTTTAGTTACTCTTGATTTTGGATCATCGCTATGAATTTGTCATTTTGACTTGTTTTATTGTCTATCATTTGTGCATTTCACTTGTCTTAGTCTTTAGGCAGGTTTTTTCAGGGGCACGACCATAGACCTACATGACTTCCGGTCCGACGCAGATCACTGCAGGAGCCGCCCAGAAACGTAGGTATGCGCTTGAGTTAGATGGAGCTCTTCCTGAGCAGCGCACCGCAGTGTGGGAAGTGTAAACTCCCCCATACATTCTTGTTGCCGGATGGCGTGATGCGATAAATTTACCGCACTGCAGCGCCCTAGTGTTAAAAAACCCTTAAAGTCATTATGAATATATTTCTTGTTATGTTATTTTTGTAGATAGTATTTATAGAAGATGAAACAATGACAAGAGGAAAATGTATGAGTAAAGTTCTCTCCCTCTAAAGCAAATTAGTGTATGCTTTTTTGGGTGATTTACCGTCTTCTGGAATTTACGATTAGTGCAGTCCTTGGTGGTTATACTTCCTCGTGGCTCTCACTTTTTCCTGCAGCTCCATTTCTGTAGCCTGTCATTGTTTTTTTTCACACTAGTATTTATTAAAGTATTAGAAACATACATATGTTATTCAAACAGATGCAGAAAAAAGTAGCTTTAAATCCAGTCTGTTATATCAGTATGAGAGAACTAAAGTAACAAAGAGAGGTATAACCATTGCATATTATAAAACATACAGCAACCACATGTTTCATATGTGTCAGTGCAGGAATAATTTTGTATCTTTTGACTAATATTCCATGTGATTTTAATGCTTTCTCCAGAAACAATAAGTATTAGATGTTGTTATAACCGCTTATGTGGGCATTTTTTTGCCATCTGGAGATATTTTTAGGTAATTTGCATATTCCTTTAGATAGTAAGCTCACAAGGGCATTGGTTACCTCTCTTTGGTGTCTTTACTTACTCTTGATTTTGGTTCATCGCTATGAATTTGTCATTTTGACTTTGTTTTATTGTCTATTATTTGTGCATTTCACTTGTCTTAGTCTTTAGGCAGGTTTTTTCAGGGGCACGACCATAGACCTACATGACTTCCGGTCCGACGCAGATCACTGCAGGAGCCGCCCAGAAACGTAGGTATGCGCTTGCGTTAGATGGAGCTCTTCTGGAGCAGCGCACCGCAGTGTGGGGAGTGTAAACTCCCCTATACATTCTTGTTGCCGGATGGCATGATACGATACATTTCTTGTTATGTTATTTTTGTAGATAGTATTTATAGAAGATGAAACAATGACAAGAGGAAAATGTATGAGTAAAGTTCTCTCCCTCTAAAGCAAATTAGTGTATGCTTTTTTGGGTGATTTACCGTCTTCTGGAATTTACGATTAGTGCAGTCCTTGGTGGTTATACTTCCTCGTGGCTCTCACTTTTTCCTGCAGCTCCATTTCTGTAGCCTGTCATTGTTTTTTTTCACACTAGTATTTATTAAAGTATTAGAAACATACATATGTTATTCAAACAGATGCAGAAAAAAGTAGCTTTAAATCCAGTCTGTTATATCAGTATGAGAGAACTAAAGTAACAAAGAGAGGTATAACCATTGCATATTATAAAACATACAGCATCCACATGTTTCATATGTGTACGTGCAGGAATAATGTTGTATCTTTTGACTAATATTCCATGTGATTTTAATGCTTTCTCCAGAAACAATAAGTATTAGATGTTGTTATAACCGCTTATGTGGGCATTTGTTTTGCCATCTGGAGATATTTTTAGGTAATTTTCATATTCCTTCAGATAGTAAGCTCACAAGGGCAATGGTTATCTCTCTTTGGTGTCTTTAGTTACTCTTGATTTTGGTTCATCGCTATGAATTTGTCATTTTGACTTTGTTTTATTGTCTATTATTTGTGCATTTCACTTGTCTTAGTCTTTAGGCAGGTTTTTTCAGGGGCACGACCATAGACCTACATGACTTCCGGTCCGACGCAGATCACTGCAGGAGCCGCCCAGAAACGTAGGTATGCGCTTGCGTTAGATGGAGCTCTTCTGGAGCAGCGCACCGCAGTGTGGGGAGTGTAAACTCCCCTATACATTCTTGTTGCCGGATGGCGTGATGCGATAAGTTTACCGCACTGTAGCGCCCTAGTGTGAAAAAACCCTTTAAATCATTATGAATATATTTCTTGTTATGTTATTTTTGTATATAGTATTTATAGGAGATGAAACAATGACAAGAGGAAAATGTATGAGTAAAGTTCTCTCCCTCTAAAGCAAATTAGTGTAGGCTTTTTTGGGTGATTTACCGTCTTCTGGTATTTACGATTAGTGCAGTCCTTGGTGGTTATACTTCCTCGTGGCTTTCACTTTTTCCTGCAGCTCCATTTCTGTAGCCTGTCATTGTTTTTTTTACACACTAGTATTTATTAAAGTATTATAAACATACATATGTTATTCAAACAGATGCAGAAAAAAGTATCTTTGAATCCAGTCTGGTATATCAGTATGAGAGAACTAAAGTAACAAAGAGG
Source organism: Hyperolius riggenbachi (assembly GCF_040937935.1). Taxonomy (NCBI): domain Eukaryota; kingdom Metazoa; phylum Chordata; class Amphibia; order Anura; family Hyperoliidae; genus Hyperolius; species Hyperolius riggenbachi. Next base: position 298,756,160 of record NC_090650.1, read on the forward strand.
TATAACCATTGCATATTATAAAATATACAGCAACCACATGTTTCATATATGTAAGTGCAGGAATAATGTTGTATCTTTTGACTAATATTCCATGTGATTTTAATGCTTTCTCCAGAAACAATAAGTATTAGATGTTGTTATAACCGCTTATGTGGGCATTTTTTTGCCATCTGGAGATATTTTTAGGTTATTTTTTTTTCCATTTTGGGTTGCTGTAAAGTAATCATAGAATCTAGCAATCTGGTGAGGTGTGGCACGGCTATTGAGGGGAAACGGAGGAGGTCGTGCATGTGACAGGGAATTTTGAACGTAAAGAAGTAGAAATAAAGCCGCAAGAGTTGGTTTTAAAAAAGCTGATCGTTTTTTCAGCCAGTTTTCAAAAGACAAAATTTTTGAAATGTAACCATTCCTTACATTTTTATTTGTTTACCATTCATACTTCTCTTTCACATAGAAATAGTGAAACCCGCAAAAGATGGATATTCCTTCAGATAGTAAGCTCACAAGGGCATTGGTTACCTCTCTTTGGTGTCTTTAGTTACTCTTGATTTTGGTTCATCGCTATGGATTTGTCATTTTGACTTGCTTTATTGTCTATTATTTGTGCATTTCACTTGTCGTAGTCTTTAGGCAGGTTTTTTCAGGGGCACGACCATAGACCTACATGACTTCCGGTCCGACGCAGATCACTGCAGGAGCCGCCCAGAAACGTAGGTATGCGCTTGCGTTAGATGGAGCTCTTCTGGAGCAGCGCACCGCAGTGTGGGGAGTGTAAACTCCCCTATACATTCTTGTTGCCGGATGGCATGATACGATACATTTCTTGTTATGTTATTTTTGTAGATAGTATTTATAGAAGATGAAACAATGACAAGAGGAAAATGTATGAGTAAAGTTCTCTCCCTCTAAAGCAAATTAGTGTATGCTTTTTTGGGTGATTTATCGTCTTCTGGTATTTACGATTAGTGCAATCCTTGGTGGTTATACTTCCTCGTGGCTCTCACTTTTTCCTGCAGCTCCATTTCTGTAGCCTGTCATTGTTTTTTTTTCACACTAGTATTTATTAAAGTATTATAAACATACATATGTTATTCAAACAGATGCAGAAAAAAGTAGCTTTAAATCCAGTCTGTTATATCAGTATGAGAGAACTAAAGTAACAAAGAGAGGTATAACCATTGCATATTATAAAACATACAGCATCCACATGTTTCATATGTGTACGTGCAGGAATAATGTTGTATCTTTTGACTAATATTCCATGTGATTTTAATGCTTTCTCCAGAAACAATAAGTATTAGATGTTGTTATAACCGCTTATGTGGGCATTTGTTTTGCCATCTGGAGATATTTTTAGGTAATTTTCATATTCCTTCAGATAGTAAGCTCACAAGGGCAATGGTTATCTCTCTTTGGTGTCTTTAGTTACTCTTGATTTTGGTTCATCGCTATGAATTTGTCATTTTGACTTTGTTTTATTGTCTATTATTTGTGCATTTCACTTGTCTTAGTCTTTAGGCAGGTTTTTTCAGGGGCACGACCATAGACCTACATGACTTCCGGTCCGACGCAGATCACTGCAGGAGCCGCCCAGAAACGTAGGTATGCGCTTGCGTTAGATGGAGCTCTTCTGGAGCAGCGCACCGCAGTGTGGGGAGTGTAAACTCCCCTATACATTCTTGTTGCCGGATGGCGTGATGCGATAAGTTTACCGCACTGTAGCGCCCTAGTGTGAAAAAACCCTTTAAATCATTATGAATATATTTCTTGTTATGTTATTTTTGTATATAGTATTTATAGGAGATGAAACAATGACAAGAGGAAAATGTATGAGTAAAGTTCTCTCCCTCTAAAGCAAATTAGTGTAGGCTTTTTTGGGTGATTTACCGTCTTCTGGTATTTACGATTAGTGCAGTCCTTGGTGGTTATACTTCCTCGTGGCTTTCACTTTTTCCTGCAGCTCCATTTCTGTAGCCTGTCATTGTTTTTTTTACACACTAGTATTTATTAAAGTATTATAAACATACATATGTTATTCAAACAGATGCAGAAAAAAGTATCTTTGAATCCAGTCTGGTATATCAGTATGAGAGAACTAAAGTAACAAAGAGGTATAACCATTGCATATTATAAAATATACAGCAACCACATGTTTCATATATGTAAGTGCAGGAATAATGTTGTATCTTTTGACTAATATTCCATGTGATTTTAATGCTTTCTCCAGAAACAATAAGTATTAGATGTTGTTATAACCGCTTATGTGGGCATTTTTTTGCCATCTGGAGATATTTTTAGGTTATTTTTTTTTCCATTTTGGGTTGCTGTAAAGTAATCATAGAATCTAGCAATCTGGTGAGGTGTGGCACGGCTATTGAGGGGAAACGGAGGAGGTCGTGCATGTGACAGGGAATTTTGAACGTAAAGAAGTAGAAATAAAGCCGCAAGAGTTGGTTTTAAAAAAGCTGATCGTTTTTTCAGCCAGTTTTCAAAAGACAAAATTTTTGAAATGTAACCATTCCTTACATTTTTATTTGTTTACCATTCATACTTCTCTTTCACATAGAAATAGTGAAACCCGCAAAAGATGGATATTCCTTCAGATAGTAAGCTCACAAGGGCATTGGTTACCTCTCTTTGGTGTCTTTAGTTACTCTTGATTTTGGTTCATCGCTATGGATTTGTCATTTTGACTTGCTTTATTGTCTATTATTTGTGCATTTCACTTGTCGTAGTCTTTAAGCAGGTTTTTTCAGGCCCACGACCATAGACCTACATGACTTCCGGTCCGACGCAGATCACTGCAGGAGCCGCCCAGAAACGTAGGTGTGCGCTTGCGTTAGATGGAGCTCTTCTGGAGCAGCGCACCACAGTGTGGGGAGTGTAAACTCCCCTGTACATTCTTGTTGCCAGATGGCGTGATGCGATACATTTCTTGTTATGTTATTTTTGTATATAGTATTTATAGAAGATGAAACAATGACAAGAGGAAAATGTATGAGTAAAGTTCTCTCCCTCTAAACTAAATTAGTGTATGCTTTTTTGGGTGATTTACCATCTTCTGGTATTTACGATTAGTGCAGTCCTTGGTGGTTATACTTCCTCGTGGCTCTCACTTTTTCCTGCAGCTCTATTTCTGTAGCCTGTCATTGTTTTTTTTCACAATAGTATTTATTAAAGTATTATAAACATACATATGTTATTCAAACAGATGCAGAACAAAGTAAACATAATATGCATAGCATAGCTTATTGATAATCGATTACAGAGATCAGACTGATTGAATAGGAGACGACACTTATCTATAATCTAGTAGGAACTGTGAAGAAATCTTGCTTGTTGTTGGAATTATAGCAGACTCTCTGGCATTAACATGACCCGTAGGGTTGTCAGAGAGAGCTATGGATATGCTGGTGATCTGGCGGTTGCAGTAGCCAAATTTGCGTCCCAGCCAGATCGAAAGGTAAGTAAACAGTTCTAGTGAGATGAAATTCTAATCAGTGAGGTGTAACATTATATGCACATTACTAGCTATTTATATTTGTAACATTCCATTTGTTCAATGCGGTTCAGTCTAGTTCCTAGAGTAACGTCCTAGGAGAACATAACATATAAACATGACTATACTACAACATGCTGAAGTACATCCTAATATATAGTAAACTTCTGCTTTAGTGAGACCATTACCTGGTATTAAGAGATTTTTTTTTTTTCACCCGTGAGCTTATGAGTTAGGAAATAAGAAGTTGTTTTGAGTTGGGCCTAGCCTGGTTCTAATTCTATTTTCCATAGATATATTACTTTGAGCAATCGATATAACTTGGGAAATGTGGAATTGGTCTTGGGACTTCCAATTAGAGAATATTAGATGATGGGCCGCAAGGAGAGTGTGACATATTGCAGGCTTAAATTTAGGGGGTAAAAGATCTACATCAATGAAAAGTAGAGCCAATTGAGGAGAGATAAGGAAATTATTGATCATGGTACCTTTTATCCATATTTCTATATTTTTCCAGAGATGGAAAACTATAGGGCAGCTCCATACCATATGGACAAAGGTGCCTATGTCTTTTCCACACTTCCAACAGATAGGAGACGAGTCTGCGGAGAAGAATGCAATACGTCTGGGGGTGAGGTACCACCTAAATAGAATCTTACGTGAAGTTTCCCAATGGGTATTGCATTTGGAGAATTTGCTAATTGTTTTACTGGCTACATTTAGTTGTCTTGGGTTGATGTCACATTATAGATCATTAGCCCATATGTTTGCGTATCGTAGGATTGAGAAGCTTGTCTGTTGTTGGAGCGCCTCATACCATACAGAGATACCCCCTTTGTATTGGCCTTTATAATTTAGCATCGTTAGTATGTCTGGTTGAATATAAGGAGGCGATAATTTTTTAGAGGATATTAAGTGGAAGATCCTGTGGTATGTGAACATTTGTGACGAAGATAGTTTGAATTGTTGAGATAGGGTTTGGAAAGTTTTGAGGCTTTGGTCTTCAAAAATATCTGAGATATAGTGTATTCCTGCCTTAATCCAAGGAGACATGTTTAAATCGGGTATGAAATGTTTAAGTGTTAATAGGCTAGCTGGTACTGCGATTTTATTTTATTTTTTTGTTAACTCTATGGGAGGAGGATGTTTAACAAAGTATTCCCATGCTCTCAGAGCAGAGTTGATGGTGGGAAAGGGAGAGGAAGGGGTTTTCGCACCCATAATTATGCTGATTAATAATATTTTGAGGTTACAGCCTATTATATTATGTTCCAATTTGACCCAGGGTTTTGGGGAGTTTGAGTTCCACCAGTGTTTGATCAGATCTAAGTTTGAGGCTCTGTAGTATAATTCACAGTTAGGGAGGCCCATGCCTTCAAAGGATCTATGTAGAGTCATTACGTGGTAAGGGGTATGGATTTTCTTTCCGTTCCATACATAATGATTTATACATTTCCTGATATCATTAAACCATGATTTGCTAATAGGGATGTGTAGGGTGCGAAATAGATACAGTATTTTAGGAAGTAGAAACATTTTGAAGGTCGCTATGCGGCCTGACCATGAGATCCAAAACTTTGACATGTTCAGACATTCCTTTTTCAAGTCTGTAAGAAGAGGGACATAGTTATATCTAAATAGTTCTGAAGAGAATTTAGTGATTTTTACACCTAAATATAGTACTGCATCCTGCGCCCAGGAAAAATTGTATGTAGATTTTAGCGATGTGCTGATCTTTGGGGGCAGATTTAGTTCCAAGACAACAGATTTGTTTTGATTTAATTTGTATAGGGAGGCTTCAGAGAATTCTTTGAGTTCCTTCATAACCTGAGGTAGGGAAACTAGAGGGTTGGAGATCATTAGAGCTACATCGTCAGCGAATAAGCTGATAGTGTGCGATGTGTTGTTGATAGTTATTCCCAAGATTGAGTTATTTGTGTGGATTCTTTGAGCGATAGTCTCCATAAGTAAGACAAAAATGATGGGTGATAGGGGGCATCCCTGTCTGGTTCCATTTGTTATGGTAAATGGTTTAGAAATAAAACCTGCAGCGTTGACCCGGGCGGAGGGTGCAGTATATAGGGCCATAATGGCTGATATAATTGGTCCCATAAAGCCAAACTTGAATAGGGTTGATCTGAGAAATTGCCAATGGACTCTGTCGAATGCCTTCTCCGCATCTAAAGTGAGGAGCAGAGAAGGCACTCGACAGAGTTCCACCTGTCTTAGCACATTGATCATGCGTCTTGTGGCATCGGATGTGTTACGATTCATACTGTATCATCTCCTGCCTGCTGGTGGTGGTATTGAGTTGGACTGCCCTGGACTTCCACTATCCACCAGCAGGTGGCTTATCATTACATTTAAGGACTTGCAGTTCTTTGTATGGCCTGCAGAGGCCTCTAATGTGTCTCTGAGCAATTACCACCAGATGCTTCCTATTACATGGACTATATAAGTCTGCCTCTTCCTGCAAGTCATTGCCAGAACTTCCTATGTTACAGGTCTGAGTCTCTGGTCACCTCTGTTCCTGATACCTGGTTTCTTGTACCCTGCTCTGTTATCTGATTACCTGCTGCTGACCCTTTGCTTGTCCTGACTCTGCTTCTGTTTATTCCTTTGTACCTTGCATGTATCTGATTACCCGTTGCTGACTCTGTTATTCCGTTTTGACCTGTCTCCGCTTGCCCCCTTTGATACCGCGTTATTGTATATATATATATTTGCTTGTACATATATATCTCCTGCACGCCGTTTGTAGATAGATAGATAGTCAGGGTCTTGGTTATATGTGTGCACACTGTTTTGTTTGGATTGCGGGAGATTCACTGTATATATTGTTTGCATATGGTTGTATGTTACTTGCATTATTTGGTTCTTAATAAAACACCTTTTGCACATTCCTGTCTCAGTATCAGTGTTTCTGCAAACTGTGGTCATTCCTTGCTTATTGTTCCGTAACAGTAAGTTCTGGCCATCATACTGACCACTGCAGACATATTGTGCACTGATACCTGTTGTGTCCAAAAATGGATCCGCAGCAAATGTATTATTATGCTTTACTGGCTGATGAGGAAGAGATTGAATGTCGTGCTGAATTTGCTGGTTTTTCTAAGGCTGAAATACAGCAGTTAATTTTCCAAGCCCACAGTTATGTTAAATTGGGAATCTTTAGCACCCAAGATATTGAAAATTTAGCCAGGATCTGGAATGACCTTGTACACCCCAAAATAACAAATGTTTGTTTGCAACCTGATTATGACAGAAGTATAGTCAGCGATTATGAACCACCTTTTGACAACTATGCCATAGAAGCTCTAATTAATTTGTTTGAGGATGACAGGGAATGTTTTCTTGATTACTACTCAGGCAAAGATAAACAGAGCGTGCAGGCTTGCATTGATTCCCTCCAGTCCCTGATTACTAAGGGAATATGCAAGTATGGGAAAGCCTCTCTTTTGCTAAATGCATGGCAGAAAATTATCTCTGCAGGTTCCACAGCTCCTGCCTTACCTGTTATAAATCCTGTCCAGGTTGACTTTACTTCCGAACAAGTTAACATGTACCATAGTTATTTGAAAACAGACAGAAAAGCATTTTTTGACTTTTACATTAAGCAAAGCTTTGCATTTGTTTCTGGATGTAAATGTGCGGTTGAGAGTCTATTGTTTGAAAGAAGATGTAAGCCTGAGTCAGCTCATGCCCTGATTGATGCATATTCTGAAATCCTGTCATTATGCAAATCCCCTGTTAACCCTCTGGCTACCTCTCATCTAGTTCAGAACCCTCAGTCCTCTGCAGCTAAAGTTCCTAAATGTCAGTCTTCCAGAAAGGAACGTTTGGATTTTGTATTTAACTCTGACCAGATTGATCGTTTGTTTGATTTTCTGAAGAGAGATATGGAAGGTTTTTATGAATGTTACTCTGAAAAAAGTGAAGCGTATGTATCTGCCAGTATACATGCAACTGAAGATTTGTTGAAATATAAGCTTTGTAAGCAAAAATCAGCGGTTGCTCTGATCTCTGCCTGGCGTGAAATCCTGTCTTCCCGTTCTCACTCTCTTTCTTCTGCTCATTTTCCATATACCTCTTCCTGTGTCCAGAACTCAGAACCTGCAATAGTGAAAAAACCTGTAAAATCAGCACCCTTGCAAACCGCTATCAGGTCCACACCCTGGTCCTGGCAGTATCCAGCTACATCTAATAAGCCTGCTGTTGCTCCAGTTTCCAGAGTGATCACCAGGACTAGACGCAAATACTTTCCTACAGCTTCCATTACTCCAGTCATCTCATCTCCTGTGCATCCTCCAGTCATCTCACCTCCTGTGCAGCCTCCAGTCATCACACCTCCTGTGCAGCCTCCAGTCATCACACCTCCTGTGCAGCCTCCAGTCATCACACCTCCTGTGCAGCCTCCAGTCATCTCACCTCCTGTGCAGCCTCCAGTCATCTCACCTCCTGTGCAGCCTCCAGTCATCTTACCTCCTGTGCAGCCTCCAGTCATCTCATCTCCTGTACAGCCTCCAGTCAACTCATCTTCTGTGCAGCCTCCAGTCATCTTACCTCCTGTGCAGCCTCCAGTCATCTTACCTCCTGTGCAGCCTCCAGTCATCTTACCTCCTGTGCAGCCTCCAGTCATCTTACCTCCTGTGCAGCCTCCAGTCATCTTACCTCCTGTGCAGCCTCCAGTCATCTTACCTCCTGTGCAGCCTCCAGTCATCTCACCTCCTGTGCAGCCTCCAGTCATCTCACCTCCTGTGCAGCCTCCAGTCATCTCACCTCCTGTGCAGCCTCCATCCAACTCCTGTCTGATGCAGCCTCTGGTTAATGTTTCGGTGACACCTGTTATACAAACTCTTGCCTTCCTCTCACAGCTCTTGCAGACTTGGTATGCTCCAGAATCCAGTCCAGCCGTGTGTTTGTCTACAGAGCCTTACCTCCAGCCTGCAGAGACTTTGCCTCCATCTGCAGAGCCTTGTGCTCAGTCTGCAGAACCTCACTTCCAACCTACAGAGACTTCAAAACAGCCTGCAGAATCCTGCTCACAGTCTGCAGAACTTTGCATCCAGTCTGCAGAACTATGTTCCCAGTCTGCAGAATATTGCCTCCAGTCTGCAGAGACTTCTAGTCAACCTGCAGAATCCTGCTCACAGTCTGGAGAGTTTTGCATCCAGTCTGCAGAAAACGGCATACAGCCTACAGAATTTCAATCTAGTATCCTGCCCACTCAGTTTCAGTTCCAGCTCGCACAGGCCCAGTCCGCACAGTCTCAGTGCCAACTCGCACAAACTGTATCAGGGTCTCAGCCAAAGGTCCAGTCAGGCGCTCAGCCAACGGTTCAGCCATGCGCTCAGCCAACGGCCCAGCCAAGTACTAAGCCAAAGGTCCAGATCCATGAAGTTATGCAGTCTGTTGCCCTGCCTGAAACTACTGAGCCTGTTGCCCTGTCTGAAGTTTCCCAACCTGTTAACCTGCCTGAAGTTTTCCTGCCTTCTGTTTCACCTGATGTTATGCAATCTGCTGCCCAGCCGTCACAGACTTTTGCTGCCGCCCAGTCTCCACAGACTTTTGCTGCCGCCCAGTCTCCACAGACTTTTGCTGCCGCCCAGTCTCCACAGACTTTTGCTGCCGCCCAGTCTCCACAGACTTTTGCTGCTGCCCAGTCTCCACAGACTTTTGCTGCTGCCCAGTCTCCACAGACTTTTGCTGCTGCCCAGTCTCCACAGACTTTTGCTGCTGCCCAGTCTCCACAGACTTTTGCTGCTGCCCAGTCTCCACAGACTTTTGCTGCTGCCCAGTCTCCATGGACTTTTGCTGCTGCCCAGTCTCCACAGACTTCTGCTGCTGCCCAGTCTCCACAGACTTCTGCTGCTGCCCAGCCTCCACAGATTTCTGCTGCTGCCCAGCCTCCACAGACTTCTGCTGCTGCCCAGCCTCCACAGACTTCTGCTGCTGCCCAGCCTCCACAGACTTCTGCTGCTGCCCAGCCTCCACAGACTTCTGCTGCTGCCCAGCCTCCACAGACTTCTGCTGCTGCCCAGCCTCCACAGATGTCTGCTGCTGCCCAGCCTCCACAGATGTCTGCTGCTGCCCAGCCTCCACAGATGTCTGCTGCTGCCCAGCCTCCACAGATTTCTGCTGCTGCCCAGCCTTCACAGACTTTTGCTGTTGCCCAGCCACTAGAGACTCCTGTTATCAACGCTCCTGATGCTTCCAAGACTGCTGTCTGCCCTGTTGGTACCAAGCCGGCTGCAGTGCCTGATGTCTGCCAGTTTCCTGCTCTGTCTGAGACCTGCCAACCTGTTGTCCACTCTGATCCTGTCCAGTCTCCTCCTCAGCCTGATGATGCATGCCAGTTTCCTGCCAAGCCTGTTGGTGCCTGCCAGTCTCCTGTTCAGCCTGATATTGCTCATTTTCCTGCCAAGACTGATGATCCTGTCCAGTCTGCTGTTCAGCCTGTTTCTGTCCAGTTTCCTGCTCAGCCTGATGATGCCTGCCAGTCTCCTGCCAAGCCTGTTGGTGCCTGCCAGTTTCCCGTTCAGCCTGATCCTGTCCAGCCTTCTGCTCAGCCTGATGATCCTGTCCAGCCTTCTGCTCAGCCTGATGATCCTGTCCAGCCTTCTGCTCAGCCTGATGATCCTGTCCAGCCTTCTGCTCAGACTGATGATCCTGTCCAGCCTTCTGCTCAGACTGATGATCCTGTCCAGTCACCTGCTCAGTCTGAAGATCCTGTCCAGTCACCTGCTCAGTCTGAAGATCCTGTCAAGCCTGATGATACCTGTCAGTCTCCTGCTCAGCCTAATGGTCCTGTCCAGTCTCCTGCCAAGCCTTATGCCTGCCAGTCTCCGGTCCAGCCTGATACCTTGTCTGATATCCTCCAGTTTCCTGAGATCCTGTTTTCTACATTGCTCTCTGTCCAAAAGATGCTGGTCTGGATTTGGTTGGCATTATTTCCCTCCCTGCCCACCCAGGTTTGCCTTTTACTGCCTCCTGTATTTGTTGCTGCTTTCTGGGTCCTGCCTGATGTTGTAGTCTTTTATCCAACTTGCCATCCTGCCTGGACGTTTACAGCTTATGTTACAACATCCAAAGACCAAGTTTTTAAAGTGTTTTCCCTCCCTGCCCTCCCAAGCTTGGCCTCTGCGACCCACCTGGCCAATGTTTGGGTTGTCTGCCCTCTTGTGGGACCCTGGTGGACATTTTCTAAAGACACTGTGGAGCGTCCTGAGGCCGCTCCTTCAGGGGGGGGTACTGTTACGATTCATACTGTATCATCTCCTGCCTGCTGGTGGTGGTATTGAGTTGGACTGCCCTGGACTTCCACTATCCACCAGCAGGTGGCTTATCATTACATTTAAGGACTTGCAGTTCTTTGTATGGCCTGCAGAGGCCTCTAATGTGTCTCTGAGCAATTACCACCAGATGCTTCCTATTACATGGACTATATAAGTCTGCCTCTTCCTGCAAGTCATTGCCAGAACTTCCTATGTTACAGGTCTGAGTCTCTGGTCACCTCTGTTCCTGATACCTGGTTTCTTGTACCCTGCTCTGTTATCTGATTACCTGCTGCTGACCCTTTGCTTGTCCTGACTCTGCTTCTGTTTATTCCTTTGTACCTTGCATGTATCTGATTACCCGTTGCTGACTCTGTTATTCCGTTTTGACCTGTCTCCGCCTGCCCCCTTTGATACCGCGTTATTGTATATATATATATTTGCTTGTACATATATATCTCCTGCACGCCGTTTGTAGATAGATAGATAGTCAGGGTCTTGGTTATATGTGTGCACACTGTTTTGTTTGGATTGCGGGAGATTCACTGTATATATTGTTTGCATATGGTTGTATGTTACTTGCATTATTTGGTTCTTAATAAAACACCTTTTGCACATTCCTGTCTCAGTATCAGTGTTTCTGCAAACTGTGGTCATTCCTTGCTTATTGTTCCGTAACAGGATGCCTGCCTGTTCTTTGTGAAACCTACTTGGTCTAGAGATAATAAGTGGGGGGTTACCAGCATCATCCTGTTGGCTAATAATTTAGCATAGAGTTTAGTATCAGAATTCAACAGAGATATTGGTCTGTAGTTGGCGGTGGAACCATGGTCTTTCCCTGGTTTGGGGATTACAGTGATTAAAGCTTCTAAATATTCAGGTGGGATATTGCCTGTGCTTGCGAATTTATTAAAAACTTCTGTTAATAGTGGGGATAGTGTATCCAGTAAAGCTAATAGGAATTCATTACTGAACCCGTCAGGGCCCGGGGCTTTATTCCTTTTAAGAGTTTTAATAGTGGTTAAGAGCTCTGATGTTGTAAATGGGGAGTTAAGTTTGTCTAATTGAGACGTAGAGACTTTTGGAAGAGAAATAGAGCTTAAAAAAGCATCTATTTTTTCCGAGTTGGGTTGGGGAGTGTGAGGGTCTTTCTGTAGGTTGTATAAACCAGCATAGTAGTCGCAGAATAAATCTGCTATATCTTTGGGGTTGGAAATCTTTTCTTTTGTCGAGGGATGGGTTAGAAAGTGTATTTTTGATTTGCTTTGTCTATGTTTTAATAAGTTAGCTAGGTATTTGCCGGCTTTATTTGATTGAGAGTAAAAGTTTAGTTTAGATTTCTGGAGTATGAAATCGTAATGGGCTTGTAGATGGTTAGTAAGGTCTTGTCTAATATAAAATAGTTCTCTCTCTAGTGATATAGTGGGGGATCGTTTATGCAACTTTTCCTTAGCTTGAAGTTGGGCTAGGAGCAGAGAGTATTGTTTTTGACGCTCTCTCTTAATGAAAGAGCCTTGGCGTATCAAGACACCTCTAGTGAATGCTTTCAGAGCTGACCATATAGTTTCAACGCCAACCTCAGAGGAGTAGTTTAACTGAATGAATTCTTTGATTTCATTGGCGAGTTTTGCCTTGAAAGGGGCATCGGATAGTAGAGACCCATTTAGTCTCCATAGAGGAGGCTTAGATGACGAGAATTTGTCTTCTAATATTATGTGGACAGGGGCATGATCTGACCAAAGTTTGGAGCCAATAGAGGTATCCATTACTTTCTGCAAGAGGGATTTATCCGTTAGGAAGAAATCTATTCTAGAATATGTACCCCAGAGAAAAACGTGTAGTCACGTTCTGAGGTATGGTGAATCCTCCAGGGGTCATACAAGTTGAACCAGGACATTTGCTTGTCTATTAGAATGGTTCTGTGAATAGATTTTGAGGAAGAATCTAATATTGAGGGGCAGGCGTTAAAGTCCCCCCTATCAGGAGTTGACCTTGATCAATTTTTTTGACTCTTGCACAAAGTTTTTGAATGAAGGCTCGTTGCCCGGAATTCGGACCATATACAGCTACTAATGATAGTAGTTCTCCATGAATAGTACCAGTAAAAATGATAAATCTTCCGTTGGGGTCAGTAACCACCTGAGATGGTATTACGGTAAGATCTATATGGAAGGCCATTAAGACGCCTCTTTTCTTTTTTGTAAATGTACTGTGATAGATTAGTGGGAACATGGGATTTGAGCATAGGTGGGTATCTCTTTCCAACAGGTGCGTTTCTTGGGCTAAAATTATCTGGGAGTTATACGATTTAATTTCCTTCCATAGAAGGTGTCTTTTATAAGGGGAGTTTAATCCCCTAACATTTAGGGATGAAATTTTAACAGGCATGAGCCTACATTAATAACTGTTGAGGTCGCCTACGGGTATTGGTAAGTGTGACGGCAATAGGGACTAGGCCATAGCTGAGCCTTAGAGTAAGTGCTAGAGAGTTTATGACAATAAGGGTGTTAGTAAATGTCTTCAGGAATTTAGTAGTATCTAGGAGTACATAGCATGTCATCAAACCAAAAAACATAACATCTGGAGTTAAACCTAAGAGGTGGTCGATAGTTCAAGGTGACCACTCAGCTGTGGGACAAGGGAAGCCTGTTTTCAGCACAAAAAGAAAGGCTTCTTTAGAGCAGAGGAGTACAGTATACTGTCAGCGCATATTGTTTCAGCGGTGTTTTTGTCGGTGCCATTCATGAGCTAGCTTAGAGGCAGGACCGGCCGGTGTATTAAGCTGAGGGGTGTCTGGTATTGGAATCTTTAGTTGCTTGAGAAGTTTCAAACCATTTTCAGTGTTGGGAATCACATAATGTTTATTCTGGAAAGAGATCAATTTCGTGGGGAAACCCCACTTGTAGGGGATCTGTATTGCTCGGAGGGCTTTAGTGTATGGTTGTAGGTTACGTCTTTGATTCAATGTGGAGACTCACAAGTCAGAGTAGAGCTGGATAGGAGAGTATGGGTCTGGAAGTGAGCCGGCTTTCCGTATGGAGCTCATCAGGTCATCTTTAATATGGTAGAAAAGAAATCTTGCCAGTACATCCCTGGGAATGGAGTCTGGAAGGTGAGCAGGCTTAGGTATGCGATGAACCCTATCGATTGTTAGTTCCAGATCTGCAGAGTCAGGTAGAACTGATTTGGCTAGTGCTTGTAGGTATTTCTTCAGTTCAGCTGTGGGTATCTGCTAAGATATGCCCCTGAATTTGAGGTTATTGCGGTGGCGTCTATCTTCTAAGTCAGCAGCCTTTGATTTCAGCCATGTTATATCTTCTGACTGCGCAGCCGATGCATCTACCATAACATTATGTTCCCTGGCCAGCTCACTGATTTTGTCTTCTGCGTAGCTAACTCTGTCTCCCAGTGATGAGATCTCAGCTCTCATGTCTGCATTTCTGGAAGCGAGGTCTGTCAAGAGGGTGGAGCGGAATGAACACAAAATCTCTTTTATGAAGGATTGGGTGGCCGTGGAGTCAGAGGCAGGGAAGGATTCAAAAGAAAGTAAGGTACCTTCCGGGCGATGGCTCATCTGATCCTCCTGATGTACCGCCTCTGTGGAGTCCCTTCGTGGCCTCGATTTAGCCAGACTGTCTGATGGGGAGACTTGGTGGGTCTGTGTCTTGGTGCCCTCTGAGTCTCCTGTGCTGCGCTCGCTGCTGGTGTTCTCCTGTGAGGGGTTGGGATGGGCGGCGGCGCCATTTTGGGCCTGCTTACTGTTGCTGGAGGTGCGGGCCTGGAAGAAGTCAGTAACTTTCCGCGGTTGCGGCGGGGATCGCTTCCTTCTCCGCGTAGTGTCGGACTCCTGAGGCATCTCCTCTTCCATTTTAGCTGCACTTGCTGAGCAATAGCGCCTGCTTTGGGCCGATAAGCTGCTCGTTCAGCGGGAGCTTAGCGAGGCTGCATCTTTCCTCCTCGGCGCGCAAGCCACGCCCCACCCACACTAGTATTTATTAAAGTATTATAAACATACATATTTTATTCAAACAGATGCAGAAAAAAGTATCTTTGAATCCAGTCTGGTATATCAGTATGAGAGAACTAAAGTAACAAAGAGAGGTATAACCATTGCATATTATAAAATGTACAGCAACCACGTTTCATATGTGTGAGTACAGGAATAGTTTTGTATCTTTTGACTAATTCTCCATGTGATTTTAATGCTTTCTCCAGAAACAATAAGTATTAGATGTTGTTATAACCGCTTATGTGGGCATTTGTTTTGCCATCTGGAGATATTTTTAGGTAATTTGCATATTCCTTTAGATAGTAAGCTCACAAGGGCATTGGTTATCTCTCTTTGGTGTCTTTAGTTACTCTTGATTTTGGTTCATCGCTATGGATTTGTCATTTTGACTTGTTTTATTGTCTATTATTTGTGCATTTCACTTGTCTTAGTCTTTAGGCAGGTTTTTTCAGGGGCACGACCATAGACCTACATGACTTCCGGTCCGACGCAGATCACTGCAGGAGCCGCCCAGAAATGTAGGTATGCGCTTGCGTTAGATGGAGCTCTTCTGGAGCAGCGCACCGCAGTGTGGGGAGTGTAAACTCCCCTATACATTCTTGTTGCCGGATGACGTGATGCGATAAGTTTACCGCACTGTAGTGCCCTAGTGTGAAAAAACCCTTTAAGTCATTATGAATATATTTCTTGTTATGTTATTTTTGTATATAGTATTTATAGAAGATGAAACAATGACAAGAGGAAAATGTATGAGTAAAGTTCTCTCCGTCTAAAGCAAATTAGTGTATGCTTTTATGGGTGATTTACCGTCTTCTGGTATTTACGATTAGTGCAGTCGTTGGTGGTTATACATCTTTGTAGCTCTCACTTTTTCCTGCAGCTCCATTTCTGTAGCCTGTCATTGTTTTTTTTTTCACTCTAGTATTTATTAAAGTATTATAAACATACATATGTTATTCAAACAGATGCAGAAAAAAGTATCTTTGAATCCAGTCTGGTATATCAGTATGAGAGAACTAAAGTAACAAAGAGGTATAACCATTGCATATTATAAAATATACAGCAACCACATGTTTCATATGTGTAAGTGCAGGAATAATGTTGTATCTTTTGACTAATATTCCATGTGATTTTAATGCTTTCTCCAGAAACAATAAGTATTAGATGTTGTTATAACCGCTTATGTGGGCATTTGTTTTGCCATCTGAAGATATTTTTAGGTAATTTGCATATTCCTTCAGATAGTAAGCTCACAAGGGCATTGGTTATCTCTCTTTGGTGTCTTTAGTTACTCTTGATTTTGGTTCATCGCTATGGATTTGTCATTTTGACTTGTTTTATTGTCTATTATTTGTGCATTTCACTTGTCTTAGTCTTTAGGCAGGTTTTTTCAGGGGCACGACCATAGACCTACATGACTTCCGGTCCGACGCAGATCACTGCAGGAGCCGCCCAGAAACGTAGGTATGCGCTTGCGTTAGATGGAGCTCTTCCGGAGCAGCACACCGCAGTGTGGGGAGTGTAAACTCCCCCATACATTTTTGTTGCCGGATGGCGTGATGCGATAATTTTTCCGCACTGCAGCGCCCTAGTGTGAAAAAATCCTTTAAAGGACTTCCGAGGCCAAAATCCGGGCCCAAAACATAAAAAAAGTTAGCTACCTTCATGGCTTTGTAAGGCACGGAGGACGCCGTCCGCGCCCTCCGTGCCGTTCCGCCTGGTCCCCTCTGGTGAATAGCCCCCCGAAAGGCTGCGACCCCACGGTCCGGGTCGGCATCTTCTGCCCCTATAAAGATGGCCGCCGGAGCTGGCCACGGCTGCGCAGTCCGCATAGCCGCTACTGCGGCTGCGCAGCTCTAGGGCCAACCCTCCGATCCACGCTGCCTGTTACGTGATCGGGGGGTTGGCCCTAGAGCTGCGCAGCCGCAGTAGCGGCTATGCGGACTGCGCAGCCGTGGCCAGCTCCGGCGGCCATCTTTATAGGGGCAGAAGATGCCGACCCGGACCGTGGGGTCGCAGCCTTTCGGGGGGCTATTCACCAGAGGGGACCAGGCGGAACGGCACGGAGGGCGCGGACGGCGTCCTCCGTGCCTTACAAAGCCATGAAGGTAGCTAACTTTTTTTATGTTTTGGGCCCGGATTTTGGCCTCGGAAGTCCTTTAAGTCATTATGAATATATTTCTTGTTATGTTATTTTTGTATATAGTATTTATAGAAGATGAAACAATGACAAGAGTAAAATGTATGAGTAAAGTTCTCTCCCTCTAAAGCAAATTAGTGTATGCTTTTTTGGGTGATTTACCGTCTTCTGGTATTTACGATTTAGTGCAGTCCTTGGTGGTTATACTTCCTCATGGCTCTCACTTCTTCCTGCAGCTCCATTTCTGTAGCCTGTCATTGTTTTTTTTTACACTAGTATTTATTAAAGTATTATAAACATACATATGTTATTCAAACAGATGCAGAAAAAAGTATCTTTGAATCCAGTCTGGTATAGCAGTATGAGAGAACTAAAGCAACAAAGAGGTATAACCATTGCATATTATAAAATATACAGCAACCACATGTTTCATATATGTAAGTGCAGGAATAATTTTGTATCTTTTGACTAATATTCCATGTGATTTTAATGCTTTCTCCAGAAACATAAAGTATTAGATGTTGTTATAACCGCTTATGTGGGCATTTTTTTGCCATCTGGAGATATTTTTAGGTTATTTATTTTTCCATTTTGGGTTGCTGTAAAGTAATCATAGAATCTAGCAATCTGGTGAGGTGTGGCACGGCTATTGAGGGGAAACGGAGGAGGTCGTGCATGTGAAAGGGAATTTTGAACGTAAAGAAGTAGAAATAAAGCCGCAAGAGTTGGTTTTAAAAAAGCTGATAGTTTTTTCAGCTAGTTTTCAAAAGACTATCTGCAAAGAGTTTGTATGTTCTCTCCGTGTCTGCGTGGGTTTCCTCCAGGCACTCCGGTTTCCTCCCACATTCCAAAAACATACAGATAAGTTGATTGGCTCCCTCTAAAAATTGACCCTAGACTACAGTACTTACACTACTTAATATAGACATATGGCAATGGTAGGGATTAGATTGTGAGCTCCTTTGAGGGACAGTTAGTGACAAGATATATATATATACTGTACACGCTGTGTAATATGTCGGCACTAAATAATAATAACGATTGTGCATATTGGGGTCATATCTGATAACGATTGTGCATATTGGGGTCATTGAACGTGTTTTTTGTTCAAATCTGCTCACATTACGTGTATTTTCTTGAGAAAACCTGCACAATTATGTGCATTTTCTGGGGAAAGGGTCACCAAAACTTGGGCCCTCTGTCTTTGCGTTGCACTTTTAAAGGGAACCCGAGGTGAGAATAATATTGAGGCTGCCATATTTATCTCCTTTTAAGTAATACCAGCTGCCTGGCTGCCGTGTTGGTCCTCTGCCTCTAATTCTTTCAACCATAGACCCTGAACAAGCATGCAGCAGGTCAGGGGTTTCTGACAATATTGTCAGAACTGACAAGATTAGCTGCATGCTCGTTTCTGGTGTAATTCAGTTCACTACTGCAGCCAATAGATCAGCAGGGCTGCCAGGCAACAAGAATTGTTTAAAAGGAAATAAATATGGCAGCCACCATATCACTCTCACCCTGGGTTCACTTTAAATTACAGTTAGCCCCACCCTCATCCGGTCATGACCACGCCCATTTTCCTCTGTAGCCACACCCATTTTTTGCAGCTCCCCCGGAAATTTGTCCAGCACCTGCATAGCACCCCGTAAAAAAAATTCCTGGAGCCGCCACTGCCCACAGCGCTGTACACAGGACAGGCTTGTCACTTAAAGAGACTGAAGCGAGAATACATCTCGCTTCAGAGCTTATATTCAGCAGGGGCATGTGTGCCCCTGCTAAAGCGCCGCTATCATGCGGCTAAACGGGGATCCCTTACCTCCCAAATCCCCTCGTGGAGTCTCGGGGATCTCTTCCTGGTGAGGCAGGGCTAATGGCCGCAGCCCTGCCTCCATGCTCGTCTATCAGCACATATCTCCGCCTCTCCGCCGCCCCTCTCAGTCTTCCTTCGCTGTTAGCCCTGCCTCAACAGCAGCAAAATCTACGACCAAGTTGGTCGTTGATTTTGCAGGGGGGATTTTGGGGGTAAGGGACCCCCGTTTAGCCGCGGGATAGCGGCGTTTTAGCAGGGGCACACATGCCCCTGCTGAATATAAGCTCTGAAGCGAGATTTATTCTCGCTTCAGTGTCTCTTCAACTGTCCCATGGAAGGGTTCACAATCTAATTCTTGCCATAGACCTGTCTATGAATGTATCATGTAGTGTATGTAACATAGTCCAGGGCCTTTTATTTTTTAAAGGTCTTTTTTTATTAATAAAAAAACAACACAGCAGCAATCAAATACCACCAAAAGAGAGCCCTATTTGTGAGAAGAAACTGGGGTAAAATTAATTTGGGTGCTAAGTTGTATGACTGAGCAATAAACCGTTAAACTTGTGAAGTGCTGAATTGTAAAAAATCGCCTGGTCACTAAGCGGTATAAACCTCTGGTTCTCAAGTGGTTAAAAGTGAAAACCTAGAGATTCTCACTAGTGTTGGGCGAACAGTGTTCGCCACTGTTCGGGTTCTGCAGAACATCACCCTGTTCGGGTGATGTTCGAGTTCGACCGAACACCTGATGGTGTTCGGCCAAACCGTTTGGCCATATGGCCGAACTAAGAGCGCATGGCCGAACGTTCCCCGAACGTTCGGCTAGCGCTGTGATTTGCTGAACGGGTCACGTGGTTCGGACCCAAACGCGCTCTGATTGGCCGAACGGGTCACGTGGTTCGGGTAAATAAATACCCGATCCACGTCATTTCTCCGCCATTTGTCTGTGGGTTTAGCTTTGGGTAGGCAGGCAGGGTAGTTTTCTCTCCAGCCAGGCTAGCCAGGGTCCCCCCAGTCATTGTGTCGCTGCTGGGAACAGTAGTACACCGCTCACCCACACTATATAGCATTGTGTTTACTGCCACTCTGTGTACACCGCTCACCCACCACTGTATAGCATTGTGTTTACTGCCACTCTGTGTCTCTGCTGGGAACAGTAGTACACCGCTCACCCGCCACTGTACAGCATTGTGCTCTGTGTCGCTGCTGGGAACAGTAGTACACCGCTCACCCACCACTGTATAGCATTGTGCTCTGTGTCACTGCTGGGAACAGTAGTACACCGCTCACCCACCACTGTATAGCATTGTGCTCTGTGTCGCTGCTGGGAATAGTAGTACACCGCTCGCCCACCACTGTATAGCATTGTGCTCGGTGTCGCTGCTGGGAACAGTAGTACACCGCTCGCCCACCACTGTATAGCATTGTGCTCTGTGTCGCTGCTGGGAATAGTAGTACACCGCTCACCCACCACTGTATAGCATTGTGCTCTGTGTCGCTGCTGGGAACAGTAGTACACCGCTCACCCACCACTGTATAGCATTGTGCTCTGTGTCGCTGCTGGGAAAAGTAGTACACCGCTCACCCACCACTGTATAGCATTGTGCTCTGTGTCGCTGCTGGGAACAGTAGTACACCGCTCACCCACCACTGTATAGCATTGTGCTCTGTGTCGCTGCTGGGAATAGTAGTACACCGCTCACCCACCACTGTATAGCATTGTGCTCTGTGTCGCTGCTGGGAATAGTAGTACACCGCTCACCCACCACTGTATAGCATTGTGCTCTGTGTCGCTGCTGGGAACAGTAGTACACCGCTCACCCACCACTGTATAGCATTGTGCTCTGTGTCGCTGCTGGGAACAGTAGTACACCGCTCACCCACCACTGTATAGCATTGTGCTCTGTGTCGCTGCTGGGAATAGTAGTACACCGCTCACCCACCACTGTATAGCATTGTGCTCTGTGTCGCTGCTGGGAACAGTAGTACACCGCTCACCCACCACTGTATAGCATTGTGCTCTGTGTCGCTGCTGGGAACAGTAGTACACCGCTCACCCACCACTGTATAGCATTGTGCTCTGTGTCGCTGCTGGGAACAGTAGTACACCGCTCACCCACCACTGTATAGCATTGTGCTCTGTGTCGCTGCTGGGAACAGTAGTACACCGCTCACCCACCACTGTATAGCATTGTGCTCTGTGTCGCTGCTGGGAACAGTAGTACACCGCTCACCCACCACTGTATAGCATTGTGCTCTGTGTCGCTGCTGGGAACAGTAGTACACCGCTCACCCACCACTGTATAGCATTGTGCTCTGTGTCGCTGCTGGGAATAGTAGTACACCGCTCACCCACCACTATATAGCATTTCTGTACTGCCACTGTACTGCTGCCAGTCAGCGTGTACTTTAAGGATAAGTGAAATGAAGAAGAAATCCTGTGAAAGAGGGAGGGGCAAGGGAAGAGGTGTTTCCCCTGACGGTTCACGTACAGGCCACAGTGGAGCACCGAAGAAAACCCACTCAATACCGCCCATGTTGTCCAGGAAATCAACCCTCACAAATCCAAAAGAACAGGACCAGATAATTAATTGGATGACCTCTCAAGCGTCCAGCAGTGGGTTAAGCAGCACCAGCACATCACGCACGAGGTCCGAGTCCTCAGCCACTGCCGGCAGCGACACCACGCACACAACTGCCAAATAACCAGTCCGAAGAATTTCCTCAGGACACAATGGGGTATTCGCAGGAGCTATTCCCAGCCCAACAAACTTCCACCTTTCAAAGGTCAATGGAACAGCCAGAAATGTTGTGCCCGGATTCACAACCATTTACTGTGGGAAATGCACCGCACACTGAAATGCAAGGCGAGTCCGAAGACTTTGAAACCCAAATCCCAGAGCAAGTTGGGCAGGAGGGGTTTCAATTGCAGGAGGTCGGCCGAGAAGATCTGGAAGACGACGTTGGAGTGAGCTGCGCAGAGGTTGTTCTGGGGAGCTCTACTCCACGGCGGCGGCCCACAATCACATATGACGAGTTTGAGGAGATGGAAGAGGAGGGTTTGGACAGCGTGGACAGAGACCCAGATTTTGTATGTGAAGGAGAACATCGCCGTCGTAGCAGCACAGATGAGTCTGTTGAAGAACCCACTGCTGCATGAGTTCGCCTTGTGCCACAAGGTAGGCGGCGCGAAATTTCAGGCACCACAAGCGTGGAATTTCAAGTGAGACGCAAAAGAGGCACAAACAGAAATCGCCAGCAAGGCAGGTGCTCCAAAGTCTTGACTTTCTTTGAAGACTGCAGTGAGGATGGTATCATGGTGATTTGCAAGGTGTGCAAGACCCGCCTGAGCAGGGGGAAAAATATTAACAACCTCTCCACCACCAGCATGACCCGCCACATGGTATCCAAACATCCCACTCTGTGGGCAAACACGGCAGGACAGGGTACCAGCAACACTGCCTCCCTTGGGGTCACCAGACTCACCACCAGACCCTCCTCAGCAGCAGCAGTAGCCCAGCCATTGCGTGGTTCACAACAACATTCACAAACATCAGACGACGCTGACACTGTCACTTTCCGGAATAGTGCTCTTGAGGTCTCCCAGTCTTCATCAAACACAACAACCAACAGCCCTTCAGTGTGCAGCCCTACGGTTCAGTTGTCTGTCTCGGAGATGTTTGAGCGCAAGAGGAAATTGCCAGCAAATGACCCCCGGGCCGTGGCACTAACAGCCAGCATAGCCAAGCTTCTGGCCTGTGAAATGCTGCCATATCGAGTGGTGGAGACAAACAGCTTCAAGGGCATGATGTCAGTGGCCATCCCACGTTACGTGGTTCCCAGCCGCTACCACTTTGCGCGCTCTGCAGTGCCTGAGTTGCATGAGCATGTGGTCAGCAAAATAACCCGAAGCTTGAAGAATGCCGTTGCCTGCAAGGTTCACCTCACCACTGACACCTGGACGAGTGCGTTCGGCCAGGGTCGATACATCTCCCTTACCGCGCACTGGGTGAACCTTGTGGAGCCTGGCAGCGATTCCTCACCTGCTACGGCGCGGGTGTTGCCCACGCCGCAAACAGCTGCACCGCCGTCCCTCCCACTGGATAACAACAGCAGCACCTACCTCTCTGACTCCTTCTCCTCCAACGCATCTCAAAGCTGTACCTCATCCGGAAATGCTAACCCAGCAGCAGTAGGATCGTGGAAGCAGTGCAGCACAGCTGTTGGCATGCGTCAGCAAGCGTTGCTGAAGCTGATCTGCCTTGGGGATAAGCAGCACACAGGGGAGGAAATTTGGAGGGGAATAAAGGAACAGACGGATTTGTAGCTGGCACCGCTGGACCTGAAACCGGGCATGGTTGTGTGTGATAATGGGAGTAATCTCATTCGCGCTTTAACCACTTCCCGACCGCCCACTACACAGGGGCGGCGGGGAAGTGGAGCCCTGCAGGACGGCCTCACCCACAGAGGCGGCGGTCCATTTAAGGGCATGGGCGGAGCGATCGCGTCATCCGTGACGCGATCCTCCGCCGGCGCCTGTCACCGCTCGCTCGCCGCAACATCCCGCCGGCTATATGGAAGCGCCGGCGGGATGTTAACCCCGCGATCGCCGCATACAAAGTGTATAATACACTTTGTAATGTTTACAAAGTGTATTATACAGGCTGCCTCCTGCCCTGGTGGTCCCAGTGTCCGAGGGACCACCAGGGCAGGCTGCAGCCACCCTAGTCTGCACCAAGCACACTGATTTTCTCCCCCCCCCCCGCCCCAGATCGCCCACAGCACCCATCAGACCCCCCCCCTGCCCACCCCCCAGACCCCTGTTTGCACCCAATCACCCCCCTAATCACCCATCAATCACTCCCTGTCACTATCTGTCAACGCTATTTTTTTTTTATCCCCCCCCCCTGCTCCCTGCCCCCTCCTGATCACCCCCCACCCCTCAGATTCTCCCCAGACCCCCCCCCCAGACCACCCCCCCTGTTTACTGTATGCATCTATCCCCCTGATCACCTGTCAATCACCTGTCAATCACCCGTCAATCACCCATCAATCACCCGTCAATCACCCCCTGTCACTGCCACCCATCAATCAGCCCCTAACCTGCCCCTTGCGGGCAATCTGATCACCCCCCCACACCAATAGATCGCCCACAGATCCGACATCAGATCACCTCCCAAATCCATTGTTTACATCTATTCTCTCCTCTAAACACCCACTAATTACCCATCAATCACCCATCAATCACCCCCTATCACCACTTGTCACTTTTACCTATCAGATCAGACCCTAATCTGCCCCTTGCGGGCACCCAATCACCCGCCCACACGCTCAGATTGCCCTCTGACCCCCCCTTATCAATTCACCAGTGCATTAATTACATCTGTTCTTCCCTGTAATAACCCACTGATCACCTGTCAATCACCTGCCAATCACCTATCACCCATCAATCACCCCCTGTCACTGCCACCCATCAATCAGCCCCTAACCTGCCCCTTGCGGGCAATCTGATCACCCACCCACACCATTAGATCGCCCGCAAACCCGCCGTCAGATTACCTCCCAAATGTATCGTTTACATCTGTTATCTTCTCTAAACACCCACTAATTACCCATCAATCACCCCCTATCACCACCTGTCACTGTTACCTATCAGATCAGACCCTAATCTGCCCCTTGCGGGCACCCAATCACCCGCCCACACGCTCAGATTGCCCTCTGACCCCCCCTTATCAATTCACCAGTGCATTAATTACATCTGTTCTTCCCTGTAATAACCCACTGATCACCTGTCAATCACCTGCCAATCACCTATCACCCATCAATCACCCCCTGTCACTGCCACCCATCAATCAGCCCCTAACCTGCCCCTTGCGGGCAATCTGATCACCCACCCACACCATTAGATCGCCCGCAAACCCGCCGTCAGATTACCTCCCAAATGTATCGTTTACATCTGTTATCTTCTCTAAACACCCACTAATTACCCATCAATCACCCCCTATCACCACCTGTCACTGTTACCTATCAGATCAGACCCTAATCTGCCCCTTGCGGGCACCCAATCACCCGCCCACACGCTCAGATTGCCCTCAGACCCCCCCCCCCCTTATCAATTCGCCAGTGCATTAATTACATCTGTCCTTCCCTGTAATAACCCACTGATCACCTGCCAATCACCTATCACCCATCAATCACCCCCTGTCACTGCCACCCAACAATCAGCCCCTAACCTGCCCCTTGCGGGCAATCTGATCACCCACCCACACCAATAGATCGCCCGCAGATCCGACATCAGATCACCACCCAAGCGCAGTGTTTCCATCTATTCTCTCCTCTAAACACCCACTAATTACCCATCAATCACCCATCAATCACTCCCTATCACCACCTGTCACTGTTACCTATCAGATCAGACCCTAATCTGCCCCTTGCGGGCACCCAATCGACCGCCTACACGCTCAGATTGCCCTCAGACCCCCCCTTATCAATTCGCCAGTGCAATATTTACATCTGTTCTCCCATGTAATAACCCACTGATTACCTGTCAATCACCTATCAATCACCCATCAATCACCCCCTGTCACTGCCACCCATCAATCACCCGCTGTCACTGCCACCCATCAATCAGCCCCTAACCTGCCCCTTGCGGGCAAACTGATCACCCACCCACACCAATAGATCGCCCGCAGATCCGACATCAGATCACCACCTAAGCGCAGTGTTTCCATCTATTCTCTACTCTAAACACCCACTAATTACCCATCAATCACCCCCTGTCACTGCTACCTATCAGATTAGACCCCTATCTGCCCCTAGGGCACTCAATCACCCGCCCACACCCTCAGAATGCCCTCAGACCCCAGCCCTGATCACCTCGCCAGTGCATTGCTTGCATCCATTCCCCCCTCTAATCACACCTTGAGACACCCATCAATCACCTCCTGTCACCCCCTAGCACACCTACCCATCAGATCAGGCCCCAATTTGCCCCGTGTGGGCTCCTGATCACTCGGCCAAACCCTCAGACCCCCTTCCGATCACCTCCCCAGTGCATGGATTGCATCTATTTTCCCCTCTAACCACCCCCTGAGACACCCATCAATCACCTCCTGTCACCCCCCTAGCACTCCTATCCATCAGATCAGGCCCAATACAACCTGTCATCTAAAAGCCCACCCTGCTTATGACCGGTTCCACAAAATTCGCCCCCTCATAGACCACCTGTCATCAAAATTTGCAGATGCTTATACCCCTGAACAGTCATTTTGAGACATTTGGTTTCCAGACTACTCACGGTTTTGGGCCTGTAAAATGCCAGGGCGGTATAGGAACCCCACAAGTGACCCCATTTTAGAAAAAAAAGACACCCCAAGGTATTATGTTAGGTGTATGACGAGTTCATAGAAGATTTAATTTTTTGTCAAAAGTTAGCGGAAATTAATTTTTATTAGTTTTTTTTCACAAAGTGTCATTTTTCACTAACTTGTGACAAAAAATAAAATCTTCTATGAACTTGCCATACACCTAACGGAATACCTTGGGGTGTCTTCTTTCTAAAATGGGGTCACTTGTGGGGTTCCTATACTGCCCTGGCATTTTAGGGGCCCTAAACCGCGAGGAGTAGTCTAGAAAACAAATGCTTCAAAATGACCTGTGAATAGGACGTTGGGCCCCTTAGCGCACCTAGGCTGCAAAAAAGTGTCACACATGTGGTACCGCCGTACTCAGGAAAAGTAGTATAATGTGTTTTGGGGTGTATTTTTACACATACCCATGCTGGGTGGGAGAAATTTCTATGTAAATGGACAATTGTGTGTAAAAAAATCAAACAATTGTCATTTACAGAGATATTTCTCCCACTTAGCATGGGTATGTGTAAAAATACACCCCAAAACGCATTATACTACTTCTCCTGAGTACAGCGGTACCACATGTGTGGCACTTTTTTACACCCTAAGTACGCTAAGGGGCCCAAAGTCCAATGAGTACCTTTAGGATTTCACAGGTCATTTTGCGACATTTGGTTTCAAGACTACTCCTCACGGTTTAGGGCCCCTAAAATGCCAGGGCAGTATAGGAACCCCACAAATGACCCCATTCTAGAAAGAAGACACCCAAAGGTATTCCGTACGGAGTATGGTGAGTTCATAGAAGATTTTATTTTTTGTCACAAGTTAGCGGAAAATGACACTTTGTGAAAAAAAACTATTAAAATCAATTTCCGCTAACTTGTGACAAAAAAATAAAAACTTCTATGAACTCACCATACTCCTAACGGAATACCTTGGGGTGTCTTCTTTCTAAAATGGGGTCATTAGTGGGGTTCTTATACTGCCCTGGCATTTTAGGGGCCCTAAACCGTGAGGAGTAGTCTTGAAACAAAAATGACCTGTGAAATCCTAAAGGTACTCATTGGACTTTGGGCCCCTTAGCGTACTTAGGGTGTAAAAAAGTGCCACACATGTGGTACCGCCGTACTCAGGAGAAGTAGTATAATGCGTTTTGGGGTGTATTTTTACACATACCCATGCTAAGTGGGAGAAATATCTCTGTAAATGACAATTGTTTGATTTTTTTACACACAATTGTCCATTTACATAGAAATTTCTCCCACCCAGCATGGGTATGTGTAAAAATACACCCCAAAACACATTGTACTACTTCTCCCGAGTATGGCGATACCACATGTGTGGCACTTTTTTGCACCCTAAGTGCGCTAAAGGGCCCAAAGTCCA
This sequence comes from Hyperolius riggenbachi, assembly GCF_040937935.1. NCBI lineage: Eukaryota > Metazoa > Chordata > Amphibia > Anura > Hyperoliidae > Hyperolius > Hyperolius riggenbachi. The sequence goes on from NC_090650.1 coordinate 298,783,627, forward strand.
ATGAGTACCTTTAGGATTTCACAGGTCATTTTGAGAAATTTCGTTTCAAGACTACTCCTCACGGTTTAGGGCCCCTAAAATGCCAGGGCAGTATAGGAACCCCACAAATGACCCCATTTTAGAAAGAAGACACCCCAAGGTATTCCGTTAGGAGTATGGTGAGTTCATAGAAGATTTTATTTTTTGTCAAAAGTTAGCAGAAATTGATTTTAATTGTGTTTTTTCACAAAGTGTCATTTTCCGCTAACTTGTGACAAAAAATAAAATCTTCTATGAACTCGCCATACTACTAACGGAATACCTTGGGGTGTCTTCTTTCTAAAATGGGGTCATTTGTGGGGTTCCTATACTGCCCTGGCATTTTAGGGGCCCTAAACCGTGAGGAGTAGTCTTGAAACGAAATTTCTCAAAATGACCTGTGAAATCCTAAAGGTACTCATTGGACTTTGGGCCCTTTAGCGCAGTTAGGGTGCAAAAAAGTGCCACACATGTGGTATCGCCGTACTCAGGAGAAGTAGTATAATGTGTTTTGTGGTGTATTTTTACACATACCCATGCTGAGTGGGAGAAATATCTCTGTAAATGGACAATTGTGTGTAAAAAAAATTAACAAATTGTCATTTACAGAGATATTTCTCCCACCCAGCATGGGTATGTGTAAAAATACACCTCAAAACACATTATACTACTTCTCCTGAGTACGGCAATACCACATGTGTGGCACTTTTTTGCAGCCTAACTGCGCTAAGGGGTCCAAAGTCCAATGAGCACCTTTAGGCTTTACAGGGGTGCTTACAATTTAGCACCCCCCAAAATGTCAGGACAGTAAACACACCCCACAAATGATCCCATTTTGGAAAGTAGACCCTTCAAGGTATTCAGAGAGGGGCATGGTGAGTCCGTGGCAGATTTCATTTTTTTTTGTCGCAAGTTAGAAGAAATGGAAACTTTTTTTTTTTTTTTTTTTCCTCACAAAGTGTCATTTTCCGCTTACTTGTGACAAAAAATAATATCTTCTATGAACTCACTATGCCTCTCAGTGAATACTTTGGGATGTCTTCTTTCCAAAATGGGGTCATTTGGGGGGTATTTATACTATCCTGGAATTCTAGCCCCTCATGAAACATGACAGGGGGTCAGAAAAGTCAGAGATGCTTGAAAATGGGAAAATTCACTTTTGGCACCATAGTTTGTAAACGCTATAACTTTTACCCAAACCAATAAATATACACTGAATGGGTTTTTTTTTATCAAAAACATGTTTGTCCACATTTTTCGCGCTGCATGTATACAGAAATTTTACTTTATTTGAAAAATGTCAGCACAGAAAGTTAAAAAAATCATTTTTTTGCCAAAATTCATGTCTTTTTTGATGAATATAATAAAAAGTAAAAATCGCAGGAGCAATCAAATAGCATCAAAAGAAAGCTTTATTAGTGACAAGAAAAGGAGCCAAAATTCATTTAGGTGGTAGGTTGTATGAGCGAGCAATAAACCGTGAAAGCTGCAGTGGTCTGAATGGAAAAAAAGTGGCCGGTCCTTAAGGGGTAGAAAGCCCTAGGTCCTCAAGTGGTTAAGGTTGGCTAAGCTGACACACATCCCTTGCCTGGCGCACGTGATGAACCTAGTAGTTCAGCGGTTCCTGAGGACATACCCAGGCATGGCCGATCTTCTGTTGAAGGTGCGACGAGTGGCCAAACATTGTAGAAATTCCAGTACTGCTTCGGGGGCACTCGCCAAGATGCAGGAGCGCTTCAATCTCCCCCACCATCGCTTGCTGTGTGATGTCCCTACGCGCTGGAATTCTGCGCTGCACATGCTAGCCCGCTTTTGCGAGCAGAAGAGTGCAGTGGTCCAGTACATGACGGCGCAGTACCGAGGCGCATCCGGACAGCTGCCAAGCTTCTGTGGATCCGATTGGGCCAACATGTTGGACCTCTGCCAAGTCCTCCAAAATTTTGAGCAATCCACGTTGCTTGTGAGCAGTGACAACTCTTCAGTCAGCATTACCATACCACTGCTGTGTTTACTGAAGAAGTCAATGTTGAAAATCAAGGAAACAGCTGTCATGATGCAACTGGGGGAATCTGAAGGAGAAAACGATCAGCGTGATGATACCAACATCAGGCCATCTGCCTCAGGAAACGCTGGCCCCAGCAGCTATGACGAAGAAGAGGAGGAGGAACAGCTGGAGTTGGAGCAGGAATTTCATGCCACCACTGACGAGGGCCAGAGCGGTGCACGTTGGACTTCCACAATTCAGCGCGAATGGTCAGCAGAAGCAGACCAGGAAGAAGGTGACGACTATGATGCATCACAACTATCACAACGCTCACAAGAGGATGATGAGGATTCTGGCAGGACTCTGGCACACATGGCTCAATTCATGCTAGACTGCATTGAACGCGACCCACGCATTGTGCGCATTCTGGACAACACCAATTACTGGGTTTATACACTTCTGGATCCACGGTACAAACACAATGTTCCAAAACTGCTTGAAGAAATAGTCAGACAGGTCAAAATGGAAGAATACCAGCAGGCCCTTGTGGAGACTTTAGAGAGGAGATTGACATCCTCCCCCTCCTCTAGCCAGTTGTACGCCGACAGACTGACTTCCGCAAACCCAGGACGACCAGGAGGGCAGCAAACAACACAAGCCGCAGCTAGTGCCCAAAAGGGAATGGTATCGGCAGTGTCCTTGGAGTGGGAAAATTTTCTGACACCCATGCAGCAGCCCACAGAACAGCAAGCGTGCAGATCCACCTCCAACACCGATCGCCTGGAGAAGATGGTCAAGGACTACATGTCAGATGGCGTAGCTGTGTTGAACAATCCATCTGCACCCTTCAACTATTGGGTATCGAAGCTAGACACCTGGCACGAACTGGCAATGTACGCAATAGAGGTGCTGGCTTGCCCGGCAGCCAGCGTTATGTCGAAACGCTCTTTCAGTGCTGACGGAGGCATCGTCACAGATCGGCGTATCCGCCTCTCCACAGAAAATGCAGACCGTCTGACTCAAATTAAAGTGAATCAATCCTGGATTGGAAACGACTACCCAACACTCCCGGACCCCAACCAAGTAACATGAACAATGAACATCTGTGATGGGTTAGCGTTTCCGGTCCCTGTTTATTGAACCTCTCATCTTTATTACATTTATGACTGAATGGCGACAAAATGCATTGCTATCCGCACGCTTCTTGTCCTCATGCAAGGCCTGGGTTGCGCCTGAAAACGTGGCCTTCTCCTCCTGCGCCTCCTCCTGTTCCATCACGTGTGCTGGTGCTGGGTTAGCGTTGCCGGTCCCTTTTTACGGAACCTCTTTTCTGTATTACATTTATGACTGCATGGCGACAAAATTCATTGCTATCCGCACGCTTCTTGTCCTCATGCAAGGCCTGGGTTGTTGTGTCTCAAAGCGTGGCCTTCTCCTCCTGCGCCGCCCTCCTCCTGTTCCATCACGTGTGCTGCTGCTGGGTTAGCGTTACTGGAACCTCTTATCTGTATTACATTTATGACTGAATGGCGACAAAAAGCATGTTACCTGTGCAAAGAAAAATGACATTTTCCGAATTTAAAAGACATTTTTTCCTTTGAAACTTTACAATCAATTTTCTCAAAAACTATAAGCTCTTTTTCAAATATTTTTTTTCCTCCTTATAATTTAGAGCACAGAGGAAGTTATGAGTTCAGGTAAACTTTAAAAGCAACCACAACAAGCAAAAATCACTTATTCTATTAACCAAATGCAATACAATTTTATGATTTAAAGGATCTCTGTCGCTAAAATCTTAAAATTTAAAATATATGTAAACTTATCCAATTAAGAAGTAGGTTTCTTCCAGAGTAAAATAAGCCATAAACCGACCGACATGTTTTGGACTAGCCCATCTCCTCATGGGGGATTCACAGGAATTCCCAAGGTGCACATACCCTGCAAATTTTGGGTATGTAGCATGTAAGGAAGCTTTACAAAGCACGAAAGTTCGGGTCCTCATTGACTTCCATTATGTTCGGAGTTCGGCGCGAACACCCGAACATCGCGGCCATGTTCGGCGAACGTTCGCGAACCCGAACATCCAGGTGTTCGCCCAACACTAATTCTCACATGGAAAGATGTAGTAGATAAAGGGAACCTAAACTGAGAAGGATATGGATTTTTAAAATATTACCAGCTGCCTGACTCTCCTGCTGATCTTGTGTGTCTAATACTTTTAGCCACAGCCCCTGAACAAGCATACAGATCAGGTGCTCTGACTGAAGTCAGACTGGGTTAGCTGCATGCTTGTTTCAGGTGTGTGATTCCGCCACTACTGCAGCCAAGGAGATCAGCAGGACTGACAAGCAACTGGTATTGTTTAAAAGGAAACCTCCATATCCCTCTCAGTTAAGGTTCCCTTTAAGTACCAGTCTGAAAGAGGTTCAGAACTGTCAGTTTAATATTAACTTACAGCTACATAGGAAAAAGTAGAATTAAAGAGACACTTAAGCCTTAACCACTTGAGGACCACAGTCTTTTCGCCCCTTAAAGAGGAACTCCAGAGAAAATAATGTAGTAAAAAAAGTGCTTCATTTTTACCATAATTATGTGTAAATGATTTAGTCAGTGTTTGCCCATTGTAAAATCTTTTCTCTCCCCGATTTACATTCTGACGTTTATTACATGGTGACAAAAAAATTACTTTTTAACTTTCTGTGCTGACATTTTTCAAATAAAGTTAAATTTCCTATACATTTGAGCGCGAAATTTATTCTGCTACATGTCTTGGATAAAAAAAATTTAAAAAAAAATCAGTGTATATTTATTGGATTGGGTAAAAGTTATAGCATTTACAAACTATGGTGCCAAAAGTGAAATTTTCCCATTCTGAAGCATCTCTGCCTTCTCTAACCAGCTGTCATGTTTGATGAGGTGCTAAAATTCCAGGATAGTATAAATACCCCCCAAATGACCCCATTTTGGAAAGAAGACATCCCAAAGTATTCACTGAGAGGCATGGTGAGTTCATAGAAGATTTTATTTTTTGTCACAAGTTAGCGGAAAATGACACTTTGTGACCAAAAAAAAAAAAAAAGTTTCCATTTCTTCTAACTTGCGACAAAAAAAAAAAAATGAAATCTGCCATGGACTCACTATGCTCCTCTCTGAATAGCTTGAAGTGTCTACTTTCCAAAATGGGGTCATTTGTGGGGTGTGTTCACTGGCCTGGCATTTTGGGGGGGGGGGGGGGGGGGGGCAAATTGTAAGCACTCCTGTAAAGCCTAAAGATGCTCATTGGACTTTGGGCCTTTTAGCGCAGTTAAGCTGCAAAAAAAGTGCCACACATGTGGTATTGCCGTACACAGGAGAAGTAGTATAATGTGTTTTGGGGTGTATTTTTACACATACCCATGCTGGGTGGGAGAAATATCTCTGTAAATGACAATTTTTTTATTTTTTTTTACACACAATTGTCCATTTACAGAGATATTTCTCCCACTCAGCATGGGTATGTGTAAAAATATACCCCAAAACACATTATACTACTTCTCCTGAGTACGGCGATACCACATGTGTGGCACTTTTTTGCACCCTAACTGCGCTAAGGGGCCCAAAGTCCAATGAGTATCTTTAGGATTTCACAGGTCATTCTGCGACATTTGGTTTCAAGACTACTCCTCACGGTTTAGGGCCCCTAAAATGCCAGGGCAGTATAGGAACCCCACAAATGACCCCATTTTAGAAAGAAGACACCCCAAGGTATTCTGTTAGGAGTATGGTGAGTTCATAGAAGATTTTTTTTGTCACAAGTTAGCGGAAATTGATTTTAATTGTGTTTTTTCACAAAGTGTCATTTTCCGCATACCTTGGGGTGTCTTCTTTCTAAAATGGAATCATTTGTGGGGTTCCTATACTGCCCTGGCATTTTAGGGGCCCTAAACCGTGAGGAGTGGTCTTGAAACCAAATGTCGCAAAATGACCTGTGAAATCCTAAAGGTACTCATTGGACTTTGGGCCTTTTAGCGCAGTTAAGCTGCAAAAAAGTGCCACACATGTGGTATTGCCGTACACAGGAGAAGTAGTATAATGTGTTTTGGGGTGTATTTTTACACATACCCATGCTGGGTGGGAGAAATATCTCTGTAAATGACAATTTTTTTATTTTTTTTTACACACAATTGTCCATTTACAGAGATATTTCTCCCACTCAGCATGGGTATGTGTAAAAATATACCCCAAAACACATTATACTACTTCTCCTGAGTACGGCGATACCACATGTGTGGCACTTTTTTGCACCCTAACTGCGCTAAGGGGCCCAAAGTCCAATGAGTATCTTTAGGATTTCACAGGTCATTCTGCGACATTTGGTTTCAAGACTACTCCTCACGGTTTAGGGCCCCTAAAATGCCAGGGCAGTATAGGAACCCCACAAATGACCCCATTTTAGAAAGAAGACACCCCAAGGTATTCTGTTAGGAGTATGGTGAGTTCATAGAAGATTTTTTTTGTCACAAGTTAGCGGAAATTGATTTTAATTGTGTTTTTTCACAAAGTGTCATTTTCCGCATACCTTGGGGTGTCTTCTTTCTAAAATGGAATCATTTGTGGGGTTCCTATACTGCCCTGGCATTTTAGGGGCCCTAAACCGTGAGGAGTGGTCTTGAAACCAAATGTCGCAAAATGACCTGTGAAATCCTAAAGGTACTCATTGGACTTTGGGCCCCTTAGCGCACTTAGGGTGCAAAAAAGTGCCACACATGTGGTACCGCCATACTCAGGAGAAGTAGTATAATGTGTTTTGTGGTGTATTTTTACACATACAGATGCTGGGTGGGAGAAATATCTCTGTAAATGACAATTGTTTGATTTTGTTTTACACACAATTGTCCATTTACAGAGAGATTTCTCCCACCCAGCATGAGTATGTGTAAAAATACACCACAAAACACATTATAATACTTCTCCTGAGTACGGCGATACCACATGTGTGACACTTTTTTGCAGCCTAGGTGCGCTAAGGGGCCCAACGTCCTATTAACAGGTCATTTTTAGGCATTTGTTTTCTAGATTACTCCTCACGGTTTAGGGCCCCTAAAATGCCAGGGCAGTATAGGAACCCCACAAGTGACCCCATTTTACAAAGAAGACACCCCAAGGTATTCTGTTAGGTGTATGGTGAGTTCATAGAAGATTTTATTTTTTGTCACAAGTTAGTGAAACATGACACTTTGTGAAAAAAACAATACAAATCAATTTCCGCTAACTTTTGACAAATAAAGTCTTCTATGAACTCATCATACACCTAACAGAATACCTTGGGGTGTCTTTTTTCTAAAAAGAGGTCACTTGTGGGGTTCCTATACTGCCCTGGCATTTTACGAGCCCAAAACCGTGAGTAGTCTGGAAACCAAATTTCTCAAAATGACTGTTCAGGGGTATAAGCATCTGTAAATTTTGATGACAGGTGGTCTATGAGGGGGCAAATTTTGTGGAACCGGTCATAAGCAGGGTGGCCTCTTAGATGACAGGTTGTATTGGGCCTGATCTGATGGATAGGAGTGCTAGGGGGGTGACAGGAGGTGATTGATGGGTGTCTCAGGGGGTGGTTAGAGGGGAAAATAGATGCAATCAATGCACTGGGGAGGTGATCGGAAGGGGGTCTGAGCGGGATCTGAGGGTTTGGCCGAGTGATCAGGAGCCCACATGGGGCAATTAGGGCCTGATCTGATGGGTAGGTGTGCTAGGGGGTGACAGGTGGTGACAGAAGGTGATTGATGGGTGTCTCAAGGTGTGATTAGAGGGGGGAAATAGATGCAAGCAATGCACTGGCGAGGTGATCAGGGCTGGGGTCTGAGGGCGTTCTGAGGGTGTAGGCGGGTGAGTGGGTGCCCTAGGGGCAGATAGGGGTCTAATCTGATGGGTATCAGTGACAGGGGCTGATTGATGGGTGATCAGTGGGTGATTAGATGGCAGAACAGATGTAAACAATGCACTTTGGAGGTGATCTGAGGGTAGGTCTGGGGCAATCTGATGGTGTGGGTGGGTGATCAGATTGCCCGCAAGGGGCAGGTTAGGGACTGATTGATGGGTGGCAGTGACAAGGGGTGATTGATGGGTGGCAGTGACAGGGGGTGATTGACGGGTGATTGACAGGTGATCAGTGGGTTATTACAGGGAAGAACAGATGTAAATAATGCACTGGCGAATTGATAAGGGGGGGTCTGAGGGCAATCTGAGCGTGTGCGGCGGGTGATTGGGTGCCCGCAAGGGGCAGATTAGGGTGTATTCTGATGGGTAACAGTGACAGGTGGTGATAGGGGGTGAATGATGGGTAATTAGTGGGTGTTTAGAGAAGATAACAGATGTAAACACTGCACTTGGGAGGTGATCTGATGTCGGATCTGCGGGCGATCTATTGGTGTGGGTGAGTGATCAGATTGCCCGCAAGGGGCAGGTTAGGGGCTGATTGATGGGTGGCAGTGACAGGGGCTGATTGATGGGTGGCAGTGACAGGGGGTGATTGATGTGTGGCAGTGACAGGGGGTGATTGATGGGTGATTGATAGGTGATTGACAGGTGATCAGTGGGTTATTACAGGGAAGAACAGATGTAAATAATGCACTGGCGAATTGATAAGGGGGGGGGGGTCTGAGGGCAATCTGAGCATGTGGGCGGGTGATTGGGAGCCCGCAAGGGGCAGATTAGGGTCTAATCTGATGGGTAACAGTGACAGGTGGTGATAGGGGGTGATTGATGGGTAATTAGTGGGTGTTTAGAGTAGAGAACAGATGTAAACACTGCACTTGGGAGGTGATCTGATGTCGGATCTGCGGGCGGTCTATTGGTGTGGGTGGGTGATCAGATTGCCCGCAAGGGGCAGGTTAGGGGCTGATTGATGGGTGGCAGTGACAGGGGGTGATTGATGGGTGATTGGCAGGTGATCAGGGGGGATAGATGCATACAGTACATAGGAGGGGGGGGTCTGGGGGGGGGGGTCTGGGGAGAATCTGAGGGGTGGGGGGTGATCAGGAGGGAGCAGGGGGCAGTTTAGGGTTTAAAAAAAATAGCATTGACAGAAAGTGACAGGGAGTGATTGATGGGCGATTAGGGGGGTTATTGGGTGCAAACAGTGGTCTGGGAGGTGGGCAGGGGGGGTCTGAGGGGTGCTGTGGGCGATCAGGGGGCGGGTGGGGGGAAATCAGTGTGCTTGGGTGCAGACTAGGGTGGCTGCAGCCTGCCCTGGTGGTCCCTTGGACACTGGGCCTACCAGGGCAGGAGGCAGCCAGTATAATAGGCTTTGTATACATTGCAAAGCCTATTATACTGTTTACATGCGGCGATCCGGGTGCTAGTAACCCGCCGGCGCTTCCGAGCGGCCGGCGGGTTACAGCGTGAGGGGGGCGGAGCCAGTCGCCGGCGGCTGATCGCGTCACGAATTATGCGATCGCCGCATAACCACGCCTGCCGCCGCCTCCGCCAATGGGCATATTGCGGTCGTTTAGGCCTAGTCTTTGCCACCGCCCATCGGCTGGGGGCGGTCGGCAAGTGGTTAAATAAAAAAACTGTTTTACTCACCTGGGGCTTCTACCAGCCCCCTGCAGCCATTCTTGTGCCCTCGCAGTCACGATGGATCCTCCTGTCCCCCGCCACCAGCTACTTTCACTTCACGGACACGCCTGGCCACGCATTGCGTTCAACGCATTCCCGTCCGCAATAGTGTCCTGCGCTTGCGCAGGGCGCTATTGTGCACAGGAAAGTGTAGAAGGAGACGCGTGGCCAGGCATGTGTAGACGCAGTAAGCCTGTTGGCGAAGTTAAAGTAGCTGGCGGCGGCGGACAGGAGGATCCGATCATGACTGCGAGGGCCCGGGACTGCTGCAGGGGGCTGGTAGAAGCCCCAGGTGAGTAAAACTGTTTTTTTTTCCAGGCTGAAGGATCCCTTTAAGCAATTTTTTTCATTGCTATTTTCAGTACAGTTCCTCCTTAAATTAATAATGCATTATCACACACAAACATGTTGCTCTTCTTGCTGGATAGTGTAATGGTTAAGGGCTCTGCCTCTGACATAGGTGACCTGGGTTTAAATCTCGGCTCTGCCTATTCAGTAAGCCAGCACCTATTCAGTAGGAGACCTTAGGCAAATCTCCCTAACACTGCTACTGCCTATAGAGCGCGTCCTAGTGGCTGCAGCTCTGGCGCTTTGAGTCCGCCAGGAGAAAAGCGCAATATAAATGTTATTTGTCTTGCTTGTTAAAGAGGAACTATCATGAAAATCTTAAAAATTAAAACACATACAAATAAGAAGTATATTTCTTCCTGAGTAAAATGAGCCATAAATTACTTCTCTCCTATGTTGCTAGCATTTACAGTAAGTAGTAGAAATCTGACAGAACCGACAGATTTTGAGCTAGTCTATCTCTCCACAGGGGATTCTCAGTATGGCTTTATTCTTTATAAAGATACTCACAGAAAAAAATGTATATATATGCTGGCCAGCTTCCCTGCTCACCGTACATTTTTTGGGCAGTTGGACGGAGCAACTGCCATTCACTAAGTGCATTTTGAAAATAAAGAAATTCCTGTGAATCCCCCATGAGGAGATGGGCTAGTCCAAAACATGTCGGTCGGTTTATGGCTTATTTTACTCTGGAAGAAACCTACTTCTTAATTGGATAAGTTTACATATATTTTAAATTTTAAGATTTTAGCGACAGAGATCCTTTAAATCATAAAATTGTATTGCATTTGGTTAATAGAATAAGTGATTTTTGCTTGTTGTGGTTGCTTTTAAAGTTTACCTGAACTCATAACTTCCTCTGTGCTCTAAATTATAAGCAACAGCATAATAACCTTTTAAAGAAAACAATTTCTTTGTTACAGCTTAGGGAGATCCTGCAGAGTGATTACTTCCTGGTATCCTGTGAGCACAGAAAGAGTTAACCTCCTGTGTCTACATAATGGCTTAGAATTCGGCAGTCAACTGACAGCTCAACGAGAACAGAGAATTAGCACTCTATAAACACACAGAGGGTGGATTTCTCATTTTTTCCCTTGTCCTTTGTGCAAGAGTTCAGGCCCGCTTTAAAGTGAACCTGAGATGGGGGGATAATGCATACAGTGGAGGAAATAATTATTTGACCCCTCACTGATTTTGTAAGTTTGTCCAATGACAAATCCATTGCGGTGTAATGTGTTTCCAATGGTTTTCTTGGTGACTGTATTTGAATGTGGAACAGAGGCGCCAGCAGAATAAAAATTCGTAAAACCTCTAAAAATGCTTGGAGGAAGTGGTGGGCTTGCCTCCCAACAGCAAACAAGAAGTCCTGTTTATATAAATTTATATAAATTGACTCACTGAGGCGCTAATCCTGACATTACAGACTTACTGTCGTCCCCAATTTTTGCCTGATGAAGCGGGCTTGACCTGCGAAACGCGTTGCATTTCTGTTTGGGGTACCGTATAAATAAATGTGTCAATTTATATAAACAGGACTTCTTGTTTGCTGTTGGGAGGCAAGCCCACCACTTCCTCCAAGCATTTTTAAAGGTTTTACGAATTTTTATCCTGCTGGCGCCTCTGTTCCACATTCAAATACACTGCGTCCACTCCTGGTGGAAGGGAGTACTACCCTTTTTCTCTTGCTACAGAGAGCGACTTCTTAGTCCTGAGTGAGGACAGGCATAATCTCCTCACCTGCTTTTTCAGTGGTTGCCTAATTGGTGACCCATGCTTGTGAGTATATTTCTCGCATATTAACATTTGTTCATATCATCTTAACATACTGCACCATATCGGGCTCTCGGTTTCTCTTTTTGTCCTTCTTGGTGACTGTGGTCCCTGCTAATTTGAGGTCATTCACTAACTCCTCCCGTGTAGTTCTAGGATGCTTTTTCACCTTTCTCAGAACCATTGACACCCCACGAGGTGAGATCTTGCGTGGAGCCCCAGAGCGAGGTCGATTGATAGTCATTTTGTGCTCCTTCCATTTTCGAACAATCGCACCAACAGTTGTCACCTTCTCTCCCAGCTTCTTGCTAATGGTTTTGTAGCCCATTCCAGCCTTGTGCAGGTCTACAATTTTGTCTCTGACATCCTTGGACAGCTCTTTGGTCTTTCCCATGTTGGAGAGTTTGGAGTCTGCTTGATTGATTGATTCTGTGGACAGGTGTCTTTTATACAGGTGACTAGTTAAGACAGGTGTCCTTAACCACTTCGGGACCACAGTCTTTTCGCCCCTTAAGGACCAGAGCCTTTTTCTCCATTCAGACCACTGCAGCTTTCACGGTTTATTGCTCGGTCATAAAACCTACCACCTAAATGAATTTTACCTCCTTTTCTTGTCACTAATACAGCTTTCTTTTGATGCTATTTGATTGCTGCTGCGAGTTTTACTTTTTATTATATTCATCAAAAAAGACATGAATTTTGTCAAAAAAATGACTTTTTTAACTTTCTGTGCTGACATTTTTCAAATAAAGTAAAATTTCCTATACATTTGAGCGCGAAAGTTATTCTGCTACATGTCTTTGATAAAAAAAAAAACATTCAGTGTATATTTATTGGATTGGGTAAAAGTTATAGCGTTTACAAACTATGGTGCCAAAAGTGAATTTTCCCATTTTCAAGCATCTCTGACTTTTCTGCGCACCTGTCATGTTTCATGAGGGGCTAAAATTCCAGGATAGTACAAATACCCCCCAAATGACCCCATTTTGGAAAGAAGACATCCCAAAGTATTCAGTGAGAGGCATGGTGAGTTCATAGAAGATTTTATTTTTTGTCACAAGTTAGCGGAAAATGACAGTTTGTGACAAAAAAAAAAAAAAAAAAAAGTTTCCATTTCTTCTAACTTGCGACAAAAAAAAATGAAATCTGCCACGGACTCACTATGCTCCTCTCTGAATACCTTGAAGTGTCTACTTTCCAGAATGGGGTCATTTGTGGGGTGTGTTTACTGTCCTGGCATTTGGGGGGTGCCTAATTGTAAGCACCCCTGTAAAGCCTAAAGATGCTCATTGGACTTTGGGCCCCTTAGCGCAGTTAGGCCGCAAAAAAGTGCCACACATGTGGTATTGCCGTACTCAGGAAAAGTAGTATAATGTGTTTTGGGGTGTATTTTTACACATACACATGCTGGGTGGGAGAAATATCTCCGTAAATGACAATTTTTTTATTTTTTTTACACACAATTGTCTATTTATAGAGATATTTCTCCCACTCAGCATGGGTATGTGGAAAAATACACCCCAAAACACATTATACTACTTCTCCTGAGTACGGCGATACCACATGTGTGGCACTTTTTTGCACCCTAACTGCGCTAAGGGGCCCAAAGTCCAATGAGTACCTTTAGGATTTCACAGGTCATTTTGAGAAATTTCGTTTCAAGACTACTCCTCACGGTTTAGGGCCCCTAAAATGCCAGGACAGTATAGGAACCCCACAAATTACCCCATTTTAGAAAGAAGACACCCCAAGGTATTCCGTTAGATGTATGGTGAGTTCATAGAAGATTTTTTTTTTTTGTCACAAGTTAGCGGAAATTGATTGTAATTGTTTTTTTTCACAAAGTGTCATTTTCCGCTAACTTGTGACAAAAAATAAAATCTTCTATGAACTCGCCATTCTCCTAACGGAATACCTTGGGGTGTCTTCTTTCTAAAATGGAGTCATTTGTGGGGTTCCTATACTGCCCTGGCATTTTAGGGGCCCTAAACCGTGAGGAGTAGTCTTGAAACCAAATGTGGCAAAATGACCTGTGAAATCCTAAAGGTACTCATTGGACTTTGGGCCCCTTAGCGCACTTAGGGTGCAAAAAAGTGCCACACATGTGGTACCGCCGTACTCAGGAGAAGTAGTATAATGTGTTTTGGGGTGTATTTTTACACATACCCATGCTGGGTGGGAGAAATATCTCTGTAAATGACAATTATTTGATTTTTTTTACACACAATTGTCCATTTACAGAGAGATTTCTCCCACCCAGCATGGGTATGTATAAAAATACACCCCAAAACACATTATACTACTTCTTCTGAGTACGGCGATACCACATGTGTGACACTTTTTTGCAACCTAGGTGCGCTAAGGGGCCTAACGTCCTATTCACAGGTCATTTTGAGGCATTTGGATTCTAGACTACTCCTCACGGTTTAGGGCCCCTAAAATGCCAGGGCAGTATAGGAACCCCACAAGTGACCCCATTTTAGAAAGAAGACACCCCAAGGTATTCTGTTAGGAGTATGGTGAGTTCATAGAAGATTTTTTTTTTGTCACAAGTTAGCGGAAAATGACACTTTGTGAAAAAAAAAACAATACATATCAATTTCCGCTAACTTGTGACAAAAAATAAAATCTTCTATGAACTCATCATACACCTAAAAGAATACCTTGGGGTGTCTTCTTTCTAAAATGGGGTCACTTGTGGGGTTCCTATACTGCCCTGGCATTTTAGGGGCCCTAAACCGTGAGGAGTAGTCTTGAACCCAAATGTCTCAAAATGACCTGTGAAATCCTAAAGGTACTCATTGGACTTTGGGCCCCTTAGCACAGTTAGGCTGCAAAAAAGTGTCACACATGTGGTATCGCCGTACTCAGAAGAAGTAGTATAATGTGTTTTGTGGTGTATTTTTACATATAACCATGCTGGGTGGGAGAAATATCTCTGTAAATGACACATTTTTGATTTTTTTTACACACAATTGTCCATTTACAGAGAGATTTCTCCCACCCAGCATGGGTATGTGTAAAAATACACCACAAAACACATTATACTACTTCTCCTGAGTATGGCGATACCACATGTGTGACACTTTTTTGCAGCCTAGGTGCGCTAAGGGGCCCAACGTCCTATTCACAGGTCATTTTGAGGCATTTGTTTTCTAGACTACTCCTCACGGTTTAGGGCCCCTAAAATGCCAGGGCAGTATAGGAACCCCACAAGTGACCCCATTTTAGAAAGAAGACACCCCAAGGTATTCCGTTAGGGGTATGGTGAGTTCATAGAAGATTTTATTTTTTCTCACAAGTTAGTGAAAAATGACACTTTGTGAAAAAAACAATAACAATCCAATTTCCGCTAACTTTTGACAAAAAATAAAATATTCTATGAACTCATCATACACCTAACAGAATACCTTGGGGTGTCTTCTTTCTAAAATGGGGTCACTTGTGGGGTTCCTATACTGCCCTGGCATTTTACGGGCCCAAAACTGTGAGTAGTCTGGAAACCAAATTTCTCAAAATGACTGTTCAGGGGTATAAGCATCTGCAAATTTTGATGACAGGTGGTCTATGAGGGGGCAAATTTTGTGGAATCGGTCATAAGCAGGGTGGCCTCTTAGATGACAGGATGTATTGGGCCTGATCTGATGGATAGGAGTGCTAGGGGGGTGACAGGAGGTGATTGATGGGTGTCTCAGGGGGCGGTTAGAGGGGAAAATAGATGCAATCAATGCACTGGGGAGGTGATCGGAAGGGGGTCTGAGGGGGATCTGAGGGTTTGGCCGAGTGATCAGGAGCCCACACGGGGCAAATTAGGGCCTGATCTGATGGGTAGGTGTGCTAGGGGGTGACAGGAGGTGATTGATGGGTGTCTCAAGGTGTGATTAGAGGGGGGAAATAGATGCAAGCAATGCACTGGCGAGGTGATCAGGGCTGGGGTCTGAGGGCGTTCTGAGGTGTGGGCGGGTGATTGGGTGCCCGCAAGGGGCAGATTAGGGTCTAATCTGATGGGTAACAGTGACAGGTGGTGATAGGGGGTGATTGATGGGTAATTAGTGGGTGTTTAGAGGAGAGAATAGATGTAAACAATGGATTTGGGAGGTGATCTGATGTCGGATCTGCGGGCGATCTATTGGTGTGGGTGGGTGATCAGATTGCCCGCAAGGGGCAGGTTAGGGGCTGATTGATGGGTGGCAGTGACAGGGGGTGATTGATGGGTGGCAGTGACAGGGGGTGATTGATGGGTGATTGACAGGTAATCAGTGGGTTATTACAGGGGAGAACAGATGTAAATATTGCACGGGCGAATTGATAAGGGGGGGGGTCTGAGGGCAATCTGAGCGTGTGGGCAGGTGATTGGGTGCCCGCAAGGGGCAGATTAGGGTCTAATCTGATGGGTAACAGTGACAGGTGGTGATAGGGGGTGATTGATGGGTAATTAGTGGGTGTTTAGAGGAGAGAATAGATGTAAACAATGGATTTGGGAGGTGATCTGATGTCGGATCTGCGGGCGATCTATTGGTGTGGGTGGGTGATCAGATTGCCCGCAAGGGGCAGGTTAGGGGCTGATTGATGGGTGGCAGTGACAGGGGGTGATTGATGGGTGGCAGTGACAGGGGGTGATTGATGGGTGATTGACAGGTAATCAGTGGGTTATTACAGGGGAGAACAGATGTAAATATTGCACGGGCGAATTGATAAGGGGGGGGTCTGAGGGCAATCTGAGCGTGTGGGCAGGTGATTGGGTGCCCGCAAGGGGCAGATTAGGGTCTAATCTGATGGGTAACAGTGACAGGTGGTGATAGGGGGTGATTGATGGGTAATTAGTGGGTGTTTAGAGGAGAGAATAGATGTAAACAATGGATTTGGGAGGTGATCTGATGTCGGATCTGCGGGCGATCTATTGGTGTGGGTGGGTGATCAGATTGCCCGCAAGGGGCAGGTTAGGGGCTGATTGATGGGTGGCAGTGACAGGGGGTGATTGATGGGTGGCAGTGACAGGGGGTGATTGATGGGTGATTGACAGGTAATCAGTGGGTTATTACAGGGGAGAACAGATGTAAATATTGCACGGGCGAATTGATAAGGGGGGGGTCTGAGGGCAATCTGAGCGTGTGGGCAGGTGATTGGGTGCCCGCAAGGGGCAGATTAGGGTCTAATCTGATGGGTAACAGTGACAGGTGGTGATAGGGGGTGATTGATGGGTAATTAGTGGGTGTTTAGAGGAGAGAATAGATGTAAACAATGGATTTGGGAGGTGATCTGATGTCGGATCTGCGGGCGATCTATTGGTGTGGGGGGGTGATCAGATTGCCCGCAAGGGGCAGATCAGGGGCTGATTGATGGGTGGCAGTGACAGGGGGTGATTGACGGGTGATTGACAGGTGATTGACAGGTGATTGACAGGTGATCAGGGGGGATAGATGCATACAGTACACGGGGGGGGGGGGGGGTCTGGGGAGAATCTGAGGGGTGGGGGGGTGATCAGGAGGGAGTAGGGGGCAGATTAGGGACTTAAAAAAAAAATAGCGTTGACAGATAGTGACAGGGAGTGATTGATGGGTGATTAGGAGGGTGACTGGGTGCAAACAGTGGTCTGGGGGGTGGGCAGGGGGGGGTCTGAGGGGTGCTGTGGGCGATCAGGGGGCAGGGGGGGGGGAAATCAGTGTGTTTGGTGCAGACTAGGGTGGCTGCAGCCTGCCCTGGTGGTCCCTCGGACACTGGGACCACCAGGGCAGGAGGCAGCCAGTATAATAGGCTTTGTATACATTACAAAGCCTATTATACACTGTTGCAGCGGCGATCCGGATGCCAGTAACCCGCCGGCGCTTCCGAACGGCCGGCGGGTTACGGCGAACGGGGGGCGGAGCCAGTCCCCGGCGGCTGATCGCGTCACGAATGACGCGATCGCCGCATAGCCACTCCCGCAGCCGCCCCCGCCGATGGGCGTATTGCGGTCGTTTGGGCCCAGACTTTGCCGCCGCCCATCGGCTGGGGGCGGTCGTTATGTGGTTAATGAGCGTGACTAATTGAGTAGAAGTGTCTAACCACTCTGTGGGAGCCAGAACTCTTAATGGTTGGTAGGGGTTCAGAAACTTATCTCACTCAATGAAATGCAAATCAGTTGCTATCTTTTATTTAAGGTTAATTTTTCGATTTTCCTTTTGATGTGCTATCTGCCACTGTTAAAATAAACCTACCATTGAAATGATACTGTTCTGAGACTTTTCATTTCTTTGTCATTGGACAAACTTACAAAATCAGTGAGGGGTCAAATAATTATTTCCTCCACTGTACCTGGGGCTTCCTCCAGGCCGATCGCTCCCTCGCCGTCCTCCGCCTCCTTCTTCTGAAATTGACCCCGGAAAGTCCTCCAGAAGCAGTATTACTGCACAGGTGCAGAACATCACAAGAGCGAGCATGGCCAGACTGCGGCTGCGCCGATTGGCCCAGACTGGAGGACTTTTCAGGAACAGTTGCAGTAGATCCAGGAGGTAGAGGAGGACAGCGAGGGAGCGATCGGTCTGGAAGAAACCCCAGGTATGTATCTTCCCCCCCACCATCTCAGGTACACTTTAAGTGTTATGGACACTAAAAATCTGCCTAAGGCAGCTGCATTGCAGTTAACAGCATTGCTTTATTGCTACTGATTAGAACAGTTTGATGCTGGGATGCTGCGATGGAACACCAAATGGTTCTGTTAACCAGCATCAGAACAATACTATGGACTGTAATGTGCACTAATAAGGAGAAAAGCTGTTAATGCTATAAAGCACAATATACTGCAGATCATTATTAAGCATAATGTACAAAGCAAATTTCCTCTGCATTTATTATGTTATGTATTTATATAATTCTGACATTATCTGCAGTGCTTTCAGGGCCGGTTCTATACTTTTTGCTGCCTGAGGCAAACTTTTGAAGATGCTGACGCCCCCCCCTCCCCCACTGGTAGTATAATTGTCCCCCAGTATAGGTAGCCTGTAGGGGGTAGCAGCAAGGAAGGGGGAGCAGCAGGTACAGCGGTGGGGGGGGGGGGGGGTCGGCCCCCCTTCCTCACCTGGGGCTCTCCCCCTCCAGCAATTTGCTCAAAATTCAATAGTACTTAATTGGGAGGCATTGCAGGAAGTTACATGAGCGGTGGAACTCAGCGCAGGATCCAGGAAATAGGTGAGTCATTGCGCCTCCCGCTGCCTGGCTGAACTAATGACATTTTGAGCAAATCGCTGGAAAGGGAGAGTGGACGGACCAGGCCCACTGCTGTGCCTGCTGCTTCCCCTTTCCTGGCTGCTGCCCCCTCCAGCTCGGCACCCCTCCACCCACGGCCAGGGGGGCGCCACCCCCATCTTCCACTGCCTGAGGAACCTGCCTCACCCCACCCAGACTGCAATCCAGCATAAGTGATCCCGATTGGATTGGATCCGCTCTACTGCACTGGCAGGCAGTAGAGTGGATCCAATCGGTATCTGCTTTTTCCACCTGACCCCGAGTGGAAAGCTGCTACTGTGCCTGAGCTGGACCCGGGGAGAGTAAATATTGCAGGCACTACTTTCCTTGTCAGCTGTGGTGTTGGGGGCCCAGCGCTGCCACCGTTGGACAGAGGAGGACGGGGAAGCCTCAAAAGGATCCAGAGCCTTCCCCCTCCCAAGGTAAATTCACACAGCCCCCCCCCCCCCATCCCTCCCCCCTGGGACGTTTTTAAAGTTACAGGTTCTCTTGAAAATTGTGGAAAAATTACCACCATTATGATTTTCAAAAAATCGCGATAGCAGCAATTTTACCACAATTTTAATGCAAGTCAATAGGAGCATTTTTTAAAAACGCTGAGAAAGATCTGATGGTCAGACAAGCTCTCAGGGCTGGTGCACACCAGAAGATCTTTTCTGAGTGCTTTGTGATTTTAAAAGCTCCTGCTGATGTTATCCTATGTGTCTGTTCTCACTGGAGCGATGTGATTTTGTAGTGTGCACCAGCCCTCAGAAAGCGCTCATAGGCCCAGTGCACACCAAAAACCTCTATCAGATCTGCAAAATGCTAGAGGTTTTTGAAGCAGATTTCAGAGCGATTCTAGGCATGTTTAGTGAGGTTTTCTAAACATGCCTAGCATTTTTTGGAGCATTTTTGTGTAGCAGATTTCAAATATTGTTACAGTAAAGCTGTTACTGAACAGCTTCTGTAACAAAAAACGCCTGGAAAACCGCTCTGATCTAGCGTTTTTCAGAGCGGTTTTCCACTTTACTAATCTTTAACATTGTGGCAGAAACGCCTCAGAAATCTAAAAAATTATGAGCCCCCGAGTTTGCGTTTGTGGAAAAAACGAACCTCTCTGGTGTGCACCATCCCATTCACTTTCATTAGCCAAGCGGTTTTCCCCCTGCAAGCGTTTTTAAAAAACGCTCCAGAACTGCTCTGGTGTGCACCAGCCCATAGTGTCTACAATCTAACAGGGAAGCTTATATATATGTGAATGTGATCCCTGCCATTGTCTAATGTCCCTATCATAGTCCAAGGTCTGTTTCTATTACTCGTTCTGCCCAATTATAATTTTTAACTGCATGGGCAATCAAATCCTGTTAGCCGGAAAAGCCAGTGGCTATGCACAAGTGCCTACTTGCTCGGCATGAGTGAGTTCTAACCCGCACATGCCCAGTGGGAGGAAGTGCTTGGGCTGAAAGGAGCGTCAGGTCAGAATTTGGGTATGCCCAGTTCAAATGCACTACTCCATGGTCTGATGAATTTCAGGGACTCTGTTAAGAAGAAGAAGAAGAAGAAAAAAAGACTAAAGAACGAGGATTGGGAGGAACCCCAAATGGCAATAAGCAGTATTAAAGCATTTGTAGTACCGTATTTTTTTCGGACCATAAGACGCTCCGGACCATAAGACGCACCTAGGTTTAGAGGGCAAAAATCAGGAAAAAAATATACATACTTATCCTGGTGCGTCCATGGCACAAGGGTGTCTTATGAACCTGTTCCTCCAATTCCCCCAAATTTGTATGTCTCCCTTGTACCTTCTGGGTCCCCCTTTTACCTTTTGTGTCCCTCTGTGTCCTCCTCAGTGCTTTCTGTGTCCACCTATGTCCATTCTATGTCCCCCATGTCCTTCCTTTGTTAGTCCTGTGTCCCCTCTCTCTGTCCAGGTCGCTGTCCAGCGCACCACCTACTCTTCTTCCATATGTACCTTTCAGATGCCTGCCGGCCAATCACATGATGGCGCTGTCAATCATGGCCGTTGCAGCAGCCAGACACGCTAACTCCTGCCGTCCACCGCATCAGTTTTCTGCCTGGCCTCTATATGTTTTAATCAGATGCCCGCTGGTCAATAACCTGGGATGCTGTCAATCAGGGACGCTGCAGTGGCCAGACACGCTAACTTCCGACATCCACCACTTCCGACATCCACCGCATCACTTTACGCATCTGCTTCGTCTCTTATCTTCATATATTAGTATCAGTTGCCCGGCCCGCCGTCTAATTACATGGGGACGCAGTCAATCATAGCCGCTGCACCGGCCAAACACGCTGATCCCACGCCGTCCATTACACCAGCACTCGCTGTTCCTACTGTGTAATCTATTCAAACTACCGCTGGCCAATCAGGCAGGGGCCGATGGTCTTGAGGGCGGGACAAGGCTCTGCCATACTAGCCAATCACTGCACTCGCTCTGATCAGAACGAGTGCTGTGATTGGCTAGTATGGCAGAGCCTTGTCCCGCCCTCAAGACCATCGGCCCCCGCCTGATTGGCCAGCGGTAGTTTGAATGGATTACACAGTAGGAACAGCGAGTGCTGGTGTAATGGACGGCGTGGGGTCAGCGTGTTTGGCCGGTGCAGCGGCCATGATTGACTGCGTCCCCACGTAATAAGACGGCGGGCCGGGCATCTGATACTAATATATGAAGATAAGAGACGAAGCAGATGCATAAAGTGATGCGATGGATGTCGGAAGTGTTGGATGTCGGAAGTTAGCGTGTCTGGCCACTGCAGCGCCCCTGATTGACAGCATCCCAGGTTATTGACCAGCTAGTGCGGTGGATGCAGGGGGTCAGCTGCTGTGTATGTGTGGGCGCCTGGGGGTGGTCTCAATTGTTACATTCGGACCATAAGACGCAGGTACTTTTCCCCCCCACTTTTGGGGAAGAAAAAGTGCGTCTTATGGTCCGAAAAATACGGTAAGTACTGTATTTTCCACTGTATAAAACGCACTTTTTCTACCTCAAAAATGAGGAGAAAAGTCCCTGCTTCTTCTTCTTATTATTATTATTTTATTATTTATATAGCGCCAACATATTCCGCAGGGCTTTACAAAGCACAATAAGACGACAAGGGGAACATAGATATACTAACAAATTGTAAAACAGAGTTCCAAGCAGCACAAATATTGTGACAAAAACAGTAAACATTAGGAGGAGCAACCTGCCCTTGCAAGCTTACAATCTAGTGGGTAGTGGTGGACACATTAGGTAAGGGGGTGAAAGATGGATGAGGCAGTGACCCTTTGCCTCTGATTACATTGTGTCAAATAAGTAAATAAGGGCTATAGAATGTTATAAGCTTGTCTGAAAAGGTGTGTTTTAAGAGTGTGTTTGAAGATGTTCAGGTTTGGAGCATGACGTACAGGCTGTGGAAGAGAGTTCCAGATAAGAGATGATGCTCGTGTAAAGTCTTGGATGCGAGCATGAGAGGAGGTGATCAGCTTAGAGGCCAGGAGAATTTCTTGGGAGGAGCGGAGGTCGCGGGAGGGACAATATCTTGAGATTAGTGATGAGATGTATGGAGGGCACAACTAATGGAGGGCTTTGTATGTTAGAGTCAGGAGTTTGAACTGGATCCTCTGGGTAATAGGTAACCAGTGGAGAGAACGGCATAGTGGGGCTGCATCGGAAGAGCGTGTGGAGAGGTGAATGAGGCGGGCTGCTGAATTTAGAAGCGATTGGAGAGGTGCTAGCCTTTTTTGTGGTAGCCCACAGAGCAGGGTGTTGCAGTAGTCTAGGCGGGAGATGATTAAGGCATGTACAAGCATCTTGGTGGCCTCTTGTGTGAGGAAGGGACGGATACGGAATATATTTTTGAGCTGGAAATAGCAGGTGGTGGTTAACAGGGGAGGACTGGGACCTTTTGGCCTGGGGGGACAACACAAACTAGAGGCCCGTTTCACGGCATCCCCAGCCCAAGGCCATATCCTTCTTGTGTGCAAATCTTCAAATTGTGATGACTAACAGCCCCAGCTACACACACGCACGCATGCACACGCATATGAAAATAAGTGCTACTTACCCAGGGCTCGTCCAGCCCCAAGCTCCCAGCATGTCCCTTGCCGCAGCTCTGCAGTCAGCTCAGGGGCGTAGCAATAGGGGGTGCAGAGGTAGCGAACGCATCGGGGCCCTTGGGGCAGAGGGGCCCCGAAGGGCCCGCCCTCAATTACAGTATTAGCTCTCTATTGGTCCTGTGCTCATAATAATCACTTCTATAGATACTTTGAACAGTGGTGATCATTAACAAGCTATTTCCCATCCCCTTCTTGCACCTCTGACTCTGTGGTTGCCATTGGCAGGTTTTGGCCCGCCGTATCAATTGTTATGTATAGAGTGCTTGGGGGGCCCCATTGTAAAACTTGCATCGGGGCCCACAGCTCCTTAGCTACGCCACTGAGTCAGCTGTTCACTGCCGCTGCCTCCCAGCCCCCGGCGATGACGTCAGGCCGACTGCGCCTGTGCGAGCGGCGCTGTCAATCACAGCCACATGGACCAGAGCGTACTGTGCAGACGCAGAACTACTGCGCCTGCGCAGTACACTCCGGTCCACGTGGCGGTGATTGACAGTGCTGCTCGCACAGGCGCAGTACAGGCCGTCATCCAGGTCGGACTGGTGCCATCGCCGGGGACTGGGACAGCGGCAGCGAATGGCTGACTGCAGAGCTGCGGCGAGGGACATGCTGGCAGCGTGGGGCTGGAGGAAGCCCCGGGTAAGTAGCACTTATTTCATTAAAAATGCCTGATAACTCCTTCAAACCACCCCCCCCACACACACACACACAAACCTACCTACCTGGTGATGCCTAACCCCACTCCTGCCCACCTACCATACAAACTACTTGTCTGACACCTACCCCCCCCCTCCAACTACCTGTTTGACAGTGCCTAACTGTCTGCCTCCCCCCTCCCCTGCCGACAATCACACCACAAGAAGAAAAAACGTTCCCCCTCAGGCCAGGGTCAGAATGGGGATGATTATCACACACAAAAAAACTCAGAGGGCACTGGCCTGGGCAGAGAATTGAATTTGACAGCAGTAGCAGGCAGGCAGCAAAGTGTGAGTAACTCAGTGACAAGAAGGGAGAAGAAGTACAGAAACAAAATTTATAAAAACCACCTACTCCTCTGGCAACCTGGACCCGACCTCCTCTATCCCCCTGTCTCCTCAGTCCTACACCTCCTCCTCCTCCACAGCAGCAAGCAGCTATAGGTGGCATCTCCGACTCCCAGCCCCCCCGAGTATCCGACTCCTCCAGCCAGGACAGCCAGCCACTCGTAGCCGCAGCTCCAGGCCCCCAGCCCCCCCAGCACAGAAAGCTGAAGAGTGAGACAGCTCACTCCGACGACACCTCAGGCACAGCAGCACAGGGGAGGACTGTGTCCGACTCCTCCAGCCAGGCCAGCCACTCGTAGCCAGAGCTCCAGGCCCCCAGCCCCCCCAGCACAGAAAGCTGAAGAGTGAGACAGCTCACTCCGATGACACCGCAGGCACAGCAGCACGTTGCGGGCGGCAATGGCTCCAGGTGGGGGCGGAGTCAAGCAGGGTCAACCCACCGGGCCAGGGAGGACCTAAGCTATTTGTGTCCTTGTGCCGCTCACATCCACCGCAGGCGCAGCCACGCAATAGGGCACACCACGGCCGGCCGCCTCAGCCCCTTCTCTGATTGGATACTTCAACTTGCCGGGAAATATCGCGCGAGGTTGTGATCCCCTCTGCGAACCTGTCACCTGTGGTATGTCTGCGGCCGCTGCGTATAGCAGCGGCCAGCCCTAATTACTTAAGATTTGGGCGGCCCGGGGGGCAATTGCCCCCCGTCCCCCTGGGCCAGTCCTCCCCTGGTGGTTAATGAGGCAATGTGAGGTTTAAAGGAGAGCTCTGAGTCGAGTATAACCCCCAAGCAGCGGGCTTTAGTGGTTGAGGTTATTGGGGTGTTGTTACCGTTATGGTTGCAATTGGTGGAGGTGTAGATAGCGATGGTGGAAAAATCACAATTTCCGTTTTACTCATGTTAAGTTTGAGGAAGCGGGAGGACATAAATGCAGAAACGGCACGTAGACAGTCGGGGACTCTAGATAGTAGTGATGCCAGATCAGGAGCTGAGAGATAGATTTGGGTGTCATCCGCATAGAGGTGATACTGGAAGCCAAAAGAGTTAATTAGTTGTCCCAGGCCACGGGTGTAGACTGAGAAAGTAAGTGGCCCAAGAACAGAGCCTTGAGGAACACCAACAGACAGTGGGCGTGGGGAGGAATTGGTGTTAGAGAAGGACACAGTGTAAGAGCGTCCAGAGAGATAAGAGGAGATCCAGGAATGTGCTTGTCCCTTGATTCCTAAAGATGACAGTGTCTGCAGAAGCAGAGCATGATCAACCGTGTCAAAGGCAGAGGAAAGGTCAAGGAGTATTAGAATGGAGAACTGGCCTTTGGATTTAGCTACCAATAGGTCATTAGCAACTTTCGTGAGGATAGTTTCAGTGGAATGGTGTGTGTGGAATCCAGATTGAAAGGGGTCAAGTAAGGAATTGGTAGAGAGAAAGGCAGACAATTCTGAATGGTTGTGACGTTCCAGCAGTTTAGAAGCAAAGGGGAGGAGTGAGACAGGCCGGTAATTGGATAGAGAAGCTGGATCAAGAAGGGGTTTTTTGATAAGTGGTGTGATAATAGCTTGTTTGAATAAGGAAGGAAAAGTGCCAGTGGAGATAGAAAGATTGAATAGAGTTGTTAGAGCGGAATTAAGGGAGGAGGAAAGCTGGGGGATTAGATGGGAGGGAATGGGGTCCAGGGCACAGGTAGTGAGATGAGCTTTGGAGAGTAGTGAGGAAAGACACTGTTCAGTGAGTGGGGTAAAAGATATTAGAGTGGGAGAGTGGTCTTGTGGATCGGGGGGAAGGCAGTTAGTAGTGGGCGAGGATGCAGGCGGACAAAAGGAATCTATAGGTGATGGTTGAGCTGGTAAAAATGGTTGCGTGTTGAAGCTATTACGTATTGCATCAATCTTGCTTGTAAAGTATGATGCAAAGTCGTCAGCTGACAGACATGTGGTGGGGGGAGGAGGTGGGGGATGAAGTAGGGAGTTAAAGGTGTTGAACAATTGTTTTGGGTTGTGGGACTGTGAGGAAATGAGTGAGGAGAAATAAGACTGCTTAGCAGAGGTGAGGGCATCTCTGAGCTCCTGCATAGTTTGTTTGTAGTGGTGGAAGTCCTCTATAGCAGTGCTCTTTCTCCAGCACCTTTCTGCCACCCTGGAGCGCCTTTTCAGCTGTTTGATTTGTTCAGTGAGCCAGGGCTGCCTGTTAGTTTGGCGGGGGCGGGTGGTGGTGAGAGGGGCAGCTGAATTCATGGCAGAAGAGGCTACACTAAATAGGTAACTGGATGCTGCCTCTGGGTTAGTGTAGGATGACAGAGTACTTAGAGGTTGCAAGGCTTCAGTCAGGGTATTCAGATCCAGGTTTCGGTAGTTCCTGCGCATGACCGGATGGTGTAGTGTTGGAGGAGTTGATGGTAGAGAAGAATTGATTGAGAAGGTAAGAAGGTTGTGGTCTGAGGGGAAGTGGAGTGTTATGGAAGCTTGAAATAGAGCAGAGGCGGGTAAAGACAAGGTCGAGAGTGTGGCCGTCTTTGTGGGTGGAAGTGGAGGACCATTGGGCGAGGTCAAACGAGGAGGTGAGAGAGTGCAGTTTGGTGGCAGTAGGGCAGTTAGTGTCGATGGGTATATTAAAATCTCCAATGATGATAGAGGGTATATCAGTGGAGAGGAACTGGAGAAGCCATGCTGAAAAGTGATCAATGAAAGTAGAGGCTGGACCGGGTGGGCGGTAGATAACAGCAATCTGAATGTGGTATGGAGAGTAGAGACGGACAGCATGAACTTCAAAGGATGAGAGTGAGAGTGCGGGCAGTGGTGTGAGTGGCTTAAAGGAGCAGTGTTCAGAGAGGAGGATCCCCACCCCGCCTTCCTGTTTGTGGCCAGGTCTAGGGGCATGACTAAATTTTAGTCCACCATGTGTTAGAGCAGCTGGAGACACCGTGTCTGATGGAGTTAGCCATGTCTCAGTGAGCCCCAGAAAGGTGAAAGTGTTGGAGATAAACATGTCATGAATGAAAGCCAGTTTATTACAGACTGAGCGGGAGTTCCATAGAGCCCCAGATATGGGGAGGGGAGAGCTAGGAAGAAGGGGGATATCAATAAGGTTGTAGGTGTTCTGGGAGGGGAGGTGGTGGGGTTTGTTATCGGTGGAATGAGTTGTAGTCTGAGTAGTGTGAGGTCTAGGAGTGGGCCCTGGGTTTGGTGATATGTCCCCAGAAGCCAGGAGTAGTAGTAGGCAGAGCAGAGAGATGTGGGGGTGAGACTTGTGTGTAAGAAAGTTAGGTTTAGTGAGAGCAGAGGAGGGGTAGTTTGAGCAGAGAAATAGGAATAGTTCATGGCTAGAGAGAAGGGGAGACGATAGCAGAGAGGGAGCAATGTGTATGGCGTTGCTGGCAGTGGGAGGATGAAGTGACATGTGAATTTTCAGGAGCAGAAGGCAAAATGAAGTGGTTGAGAGAAACATCTTATACATTCTGAAGTGCTATATAGGGAGATCGATAGCTGACAGCAGGAGGGTGGGGTATGTTTAGATACAGGAATTGCAGAAACAGGCAAGCATATGGTGAAGCAGATAAAAAACAGTTGATTAGCAAACCATGTAACCGAAGTGCAGAGTCTCCTGGCAGTTCCTTCTGTTCCCTTCTGATTCAATTCTGGTCTAATTTGGGTCTTTTGCTGTGCACTTCAAATCATGCACTTAAAATTAATGCACATCTGACTACAGTCATATCTGACTTAGAAACTAGATTAAATCGTCTTATACGGCAAATGCAGGGAACCCACGACATACGAACCGCCTCCACGTCGGGGATTCCCTACATTAGCTCCCTGTGTGGTCCGCTCCCTATGTACTGTATTTCGCGTAGCAGCATGTATGTAACATTGTGCCACCCGTATGTATCCCTGGCTTCCTGTGTGGTCCGCCTCCTGTCACTCCGTCCCCCGCTTATGCGCTTCCCCCAGTGTCAGCGTAGCGGCAGTCTTACTACTTCAGCCGCTCTCTGGGAATGCAGACCTTGTCTCCTCTCTCGTTACTCCTCTAGTGATGGCTTCTGCAATACGCGTCATTAGTAGAGTCATCACTAGAGGAGCGACGAGAGAGGAGACTAGGTCTGCGTTCCCAGAGAGCGGCTGAAGTAGTAAGACTACCGCTATGCTGACACTGGGGGGAGCACACACACAAGCGGGGAGGGACGCGACAGGAGGCGGACCACACGGGGAGCCAGGGGCGCATGCACAATGTTACATAGATGCCGCTACACAAATTACAGTACATGGGGAGCAGACCACACAGGGAGCTGGGGGACAACTGAGGGCATATACAGTAGGGGACACTGGAGGACATTAATTGGGGGAGAACATCTACAAGACGCTCCTGGAATATAGACGCACTAGGTTTAGTATATTTTTTTCCCCTTGGTTTTTGCCCACTAAACCTAGGTACGTCTTACATTCCGGAGCGTCTTATACAGCGGAAAATACGGTACTTCGTCTCAAAATGTATTCAGTTTAGGCCTCTTTCCCACCAAGATGTTGCGTTTTAAGGGACGTTAAGGTCGCATAACGTACCCCTAACGCAACGCGTGGTGGTGTTTAAGTTGGACGTCAGATTGATTATGTGGCTCTCAAAGCAGCCGCTCCAGGATAGTGATGGGAAGTCCAGATCTTTTGAAGGATTCAGATCATTTGAATCGGATCATTGAAAAGATCCAGATCTTTGAACCAAATCATTTGAATCATTTTACTAGGGAAGCAGACTGGGGGTGAAATGACTAGCAGGACAGGACTTTCCCTGCACTGTACATTCTGTATGGCCTAGTGCACACCAGAGCGGTTCTGCTGCGGTTTGCGATCCGCTTGCGGGTGCGAATCCGCTTGGGTAATGTATTTCAATGGGCTGGTGCACACCAGAGCGGGAGGCGTTTTTCAGAAACGCATACTCCCGGGCTGCTGCAGATTTTGGATTGCGTATGCATTTCTGCCTCAATGTTAAGTATAGGAAAAAACGTAAACCGCTCTAAAAAACGGCACTTCAGAGCGGTTTGCCAGGCGGTTTTTGTTACAGTAGCTGTTCAGTAACAGCTTTACTGTAACAATACATGAAATCTACTACACCAAAAACGCTTCACAAAACCGCAAAATGCTAGCTGAAACGCTACAGAAAAAGAAAAAGCGTTTCAAATTCTGCTAGCATTTTGCGGATCTGCTAGCGTTTTTTGGTGTGCACCAGGCCTAAGTTCCTGTTTCTTCCAGACAGACATCCACTGTGACCGAACATTGTGATGATCCGGATGATTCGACTCACAAAAAAGATCCGGATCAAATGAAAGATTCGTTCATGATCCGGACAACACTACAGTCCCACCACGAGTCACCACAGTGCAGTAAATATTAATTAGCCATGTGGCTGGCTGTGGAGGAGGAGGGGAGACCTCCTCCTCCAACATTACTGCGCATGTGCAAACAGTCTAATGCGGCTTAGCCCAGTATACCGTACAGCATGCAGCACTTTGTTTAAACGTGCTGCGTTACTTTTTAATGCAACGTGTGCACTGTGCATCTTGGGGCAGATTCCCTCCTCTGCAAGTGGGTAAAGGACTTTCTTTCCAACAGAACTCAACGGGTCAAGCTTGGCAGTCGCATCTCCAGCGAAAGAACCACCAACGTCGGAGCTCCGCAGGGCTGCGTGCTGTCCCCTCTCCTGTTCTCTCTGTACACGAACAACTGCACCTCGGCCTCAGACTCCGTCAAAGTTATCAAATTCGCAGATGACACTCATCGGCCTCATCGACAGAAATGGGGAGGACAATTACCGAAACGAAGTTGCGAGGATTTGTAACTGGTGCAAGAACAACAACCTTGTTCTCAATGCGGCAAAGACTGTGGAACTTATTGTGGACTTCCGGAAACTCCCTCCGGCCCCCCTACCTGTGTACATCGATGGGTCCGAGGTCTCCAGAGTCCAAAGCGTACGGTTCCTAGGCTCAACCCTAACAAGCGACCTCAAATGGGAGCAGAACACCACCAGAACCCAGAAGAAAGCTCAACAGCGGCTCTTCTTCCTACGCCAACTGAAAAAATTCGGAATGTCACGGGATCTGCTCACGAGCTTTTACTCCGCGACCATCGAATCCATCCTCTGCTGCTCCATCATCGTCTGGTACGCAGGAGCCACCGCCAAAGACAAGTATAAACTCTACAGAGTGATAAAAACAGCAGAAAAGATCATTGGTGCCCAACTGCCCTCGCTAGATCTCCTCTACTCCATGAGAATGAAGACAAGAGCCTCCAAAATCTTACTCGACCCCTCCCACCCGGCAGAGCCGGCCTTAGAGTACGCGGGGCCTGGGGCGAGTGTCATATGCGGGGCCTAGAGCCATAAGTGTAGGCCATGTACCGTACCACCACAGTCACGGGCTTGTCCACCTCTAAAACAGTATGCCTTATTATTGTTTAAAAACTTGTTAAAGGCCCCTAAGCCAACCAATACAGGAACAATTACAATACGTAATGTAATCGAACTGTACCTATCCCTAGCTCCCCAGCCAGCCTCTATCTATCCCTAGCTCTCCATGAAACCTAGCACCAATCACCAGCCAGTCTAGAAGCTCCAGCCCAAGCCCCTCTCTAGCTTCAGTCCATGTTTGACTGCTGAAGACGAAAACCTAAGCAATAAAAGGGGGGGGGGGGGGTGTAAAATATAAGGTGTGTAAAACAAAATAGGAACATCTGAGTTGTTGTAAATGACACACTGCTCAGAACACAAACAGCTAGACTTCTGTAGACCTTTCCTTCACCACCACCAAAATGAGCATGGTATGGTGGGCATGACATGCGGGGCCCTCTTCATGTGCGGGGCCTGGGGCGATCGCCCCACTTGCCACCCCCAAAGGCCGCCTCTGCACCCGGGCAGACGATACTTTGAGACCCTTCCACTGGGACGCCGTCTCAGATACATCCCCGCCAAGACCACTAGGCGCATGAACACCTTCTTCCCCCAAGCAGTTCTCTTGTTGAACTCACTGAACTCAAAACTCCCCCCACCCCCGCCTACATTCCAGGGACACTCTAGCCCCAGGCGTCCCCTCCTTTCAGCTGTAAACTATGACTGAAACATGGACTCCCACAGCAGCAATCCCTGTCCCCCCCCCACCCCCCAATACTCTAATTGAATTGAAACAAATATGCCTTAAATGTATGTATGTCCTGCTTGCCTTCGCTATGTCTGCAAACGTGCTGTTACATGTTCCTTTCTCTTGCCATGTGAACCACAAGCAATTCCGGGTACACCACTTGGTGTGCTTGGCGATAATAAAGATGATTCTGATTCTGAACAGCACATTGATTTTACAGTGCTGTGAGTTAGGCTGCGTTACTGGCTGCTGTAACGTGGGACTTTAATGTCCCACTATGAAACCAGCCTCAGGCTCCATGCACACTGCAAATCCAATTTCCGATTCCGTTTCTGATTCAGATTTTCAATTCTGATTTTCCCTGAATACATTCAACAGAAAACGGATCAAAAAACGCTGCATGCAGTAAACATTAAAAATCTGAATCGGAATCGGATGTAAAAACCAATTGGAAATGCATGCAGTGTGCAAGAGGCCTTAAACATTTTTGTTAAAGTGAGCTTTTAAGTAGAGTACAGCGTTTACCGGTTATATTTCTAAGATTTCAAAAGCTTTTCCTTGTTAAATACATTTGTAGCAGAAGCTCTTGAATTTGACCAGAATCCTTCAAATAAACAACAGAAGATCTTTAGATAGTGTGCAGAAGAAGCTGGTGATGTGGCAGCACTGTATGCAGAGCACATCTCAAATACAAAATAATAAATAAAACTGACTCCATAGATTTTAGATACTTGACTTCTTGGAAAAGTCTTGAGACACAACATTTAGTTCAAACCACTTTTTTTTTTTTCAGCCTGGTAAATTTACTTTGGTAACCTTTTAGGGGTATTATGGAACTGCCAAAACTGCTTTCGTGAAATGATGGGTATACTTTAATTCTTTACACTAAGAAGATTAAACCGTACTTGTTTGTATTCACATCAAGAGCGGGAAACGACTATGACCTATGCACTCCCACTAAAAATCAACAGTGGTCTCCACACTGTGGCCAAGACTGGTGTGGTGAAAGCCCACAGGACTGGCTCATACAGTGCCTCTCTGTTTACTAGAAAATAGGGGACCAGGCTGGGAGAGGTCACAGCACAAAATAGCTGTGGAAAAGGACTGTATCATCCATACATGCTGTTTTAGTAACCAAATAAGACATTGAGACATTTTTATGTTATTATTTTTTTTAAAAGTGTTTTTGCAATATTTAAAGAGAACCCGACAGGGACGGATCTAAACCAAGTTGCGCCTGGGGCAAGGTCAGGTTTTGGCGCCTAAAGGTCAGGTTTCGGCGCCTAAACTGGCATTCATTTTGCCGCCTTTTTAAGAATTCAACAAACTGCGCCTGGGGCAAGATACCCGCCTGCCCCCCCCCCCCTAGATCCGTCCCTGGAACCCGAGGCAGTGCAGCAGGGGGGCAGATGGGACACAGAAGCATGTTCCCTGCTTCATGACATGCCTCTGTGTCCCCCTGACACTGCTCTCCCCCTCCCCCCACTGCGCCAGTGGTGCTCACCGCCAGGTCGTGATCACGCTTACGCGTGGATTCACGACCATTTTGACGCATTCCGCCTCGGACACGCTAAGCCGTGAATAGATTTTCAACCACGAAAATCTGCTTCGGCTTCGCGTGAATGCGGACAGAAATCCGCATTCACGCTCGTGTAACCCGGCGCTGAAGTCGTGGTTAGCGGAAATGCGTCAAATTATGCGGAAGTGACACATTGCAGGCCAATCAGAGGGCCCCAGCCAGGCCCTAGCAACCAATCACAGGAGGGGAGCTATGCCCTCCCCTCCTGAATATAAAGCGGCGGCCATGATGAAAAGCTCTGTCCTTGCTAGACTGTGGTGCTGAGAGGATTATCTCCAGGCCATTGTTGTTTGAGCAAGTGCATTTATTGTGTTAAAAACAAAGCGGTTTTTTTTGCTAACACTGCTCTTATACTGTACACAGTTAGCTAGTCAGTGAGTGATTGCTGTAGTTAGTTGTAGTCAGTGTAGTGTAGTGGGAGTGTGGGAGTCTAGTGATTATTTAACTGTGTGTAGTGCAGGCAGGTTCAGTGCTGCAGTGTAGTCAGTGTAGTGGGAGTGGGGATTATCTGTGTTAGTGCAGCTGCAGTGTTCACTTGTATATTCCAGTGACAGTTATACACTTGTACTATTTGCAGGCAGCCAGTCACACCGCCGGCGCCGCCGCCACTCTCTGCCAGCGCTGTTCATTCATTCTGTCAGTGACCTTGTGCCGTGCCCAGTGCCCACTGCTCGCTCGCTGGCATATAAGCATCTCATTACACAGTGTGACATCCTTGTGTGCCCACTGCATCCTTCAGTGACCTAGTTGTATATCCAGTGCCCACTGCTGTGCCCACTGCATCCTTTAGTGACCTTGTACTGTGCCCACTGCATCCTTCAGTGACCTAGTTGTATATCCAGTGCCCACTACTGTGCCCACTGCATCCTTCAGTGACCTAGTTGTATATCCAGTGCCCACTGCATCCTTCAGTGACCTTGTACTGTGCCCACTGCATCCTTCAGTGACCTAGTTGTATATCCAGTGCCCACTGCTGTGCCCACTGCATCCTTCAGTGACCTTGTACTGTGCCCACTGCATCCTTCAGTGACCTAGTGGTATATCCAGTGCCCACTGCTGTGCCCACTGCATCCTTCAGTGACCTTGTACTGTGCCCACTGCATCCTTCAGTGACCTAGTGGTATATCCAGTGCCCACTGCTGTGCCCACTGCATCCTTCAGTGACCTTGTACTGTGCCCACTGCATCCTTCAGTGACCTAGTTGTATATCCAGCGCCCACTGCTGTGCCCACTGCATCCTTCAGTGACCTTGTACTGTGCCCACTGCATCCTTCAGTGACCTAGTTGTATATCCAGTGCCCACTGCTGTGCCCACTGCATCCTTCAGTGACCTTGTACTGTGCCCACTG
The DNA here is from genome assembly GCF_040937935.1 of Hyperolius riggenbachi. Lineage (NCBI taxonomy): Eukaryota > Metazoa > Chordata > Amphibia > Anura > Hyperoliidae > Hyperolius > Hyperolius riggenbachi. The sequence continues at coordinate 298,817,743 of NC_090650.1, forward strand.
CATCCAGTGATTCATTACTAGCAACATGTCTGGCAGGGTTTCGCGGGGTGAGAGGAAAGGGAGTTCAATTGCCTCAGCCACTTCTGGGACTGCTCCACGTCCAGGGAGAGGACGCCCAGCTGTACATGGTCGTGATGCAGCAGAAAGGGGGGCAGCAAAGCCTGGGCCGAGTCAGCGGACGCCATTGTCCAAATATTTTAAAGTTTCTGTTCCCCGTGTGGTGGTTGAGCAAATGGAACCTGACGTACTCATGGACATCATGACTTCCTCCCAGACCTCTACTGTAAGCACCACTCCAAGCAGCAGCAGCAGCCAACGTCCCACGCTTGTTGTGACATCCACCCCAGCACCCACTGGTCAGCAGCCCTCCCAGGATGACAGCGTTCTGTCCCTCAGTCCGGCTTCTGGTAACCTGCTGATGCAAGAAGCTCAGGACTTACTGGGGACTGATGTGGCAGAGATTGAGATCAGGCCACAATCACAAGCGTTGTTGAGTTCTGGTGATGAAGAAGAGGGGTCTGTGTCTGGGGATGTAGGGACAGAAGAGGAGGCGGGGGAGTCAGAGGAAGAGCTGGATTATGATGATGCTGCTGATGATGACGACGTTGTGGACCCTAACTATGTGCAGCCTGCTGAGTCCGTGGAAGAATGGTCAGAGCAGGATGACGAGTCACCTCGGCCTAGGCAAGGATATCACCATATGTCAGGCAGGGGCAGGGGCATCGGCAGCAGTGGGCGTGGAGGAAGTAGACAGGACACTGCTTCAGCCGGCACCACCACCATGCAACCCTCGGCAACTACTACCACACATTGTTCCGCTGCACCCTCTGCTAGTGGGGGCCGCAGTAAATTAAAGTCACCAGTGTGGGATTGCTTTGAGGAATGTACTGATGACAAAAGGTATGCGGTGTGCAGGTTATGCAGCAAAAGATTGAGCCGTGGGAAAAGTCTGAGCAAGATGGGTACCTCATCCCTCCAGGGCCACCTGAGAAGCCGCCACTGCCGCGAGTATGCGGACTTTAAGAGGAAGCAGGCACTGCTGGCAGGGGTTCCTGAGAGCAGAAGGCCCACCAGCGCAGCAGCATCATCCCTCCCTCAGGGTCGTGAATCCCCCACAGCAGCAGCAGTAGTAGCACGCAAGCGCTCTTCCACCTCGGCTACTCAGGACACAGACATTGAGGCTGGCAGCCAGTGTTCGTCTCTCTCCTCTGTCTCCCCTGCATCTCAGCGTCGTCAGACCCTGCTGAGCGACACCTTTCAGGGTCTGACCAAGCCTCTGCCTCCAAGCCACAGGCGGATCCGCAAACTAAATGGCTTGCTGGCCCGGGCCATGGCATCACAGCTGCTTCCCTACTCCCTGGTGCAGGAGGGGAGCGCCATGCAGACGCTGCTCCAATTTGGCATCCCCGAGTGGCAAGTCCCCAGTCGCCACTATTTCAGCAGGAGCGCGATCCCAGCACTCCACAAGTTTGCGGTGGAAACGTGGCCCGTTCCCTGGACTATTTACATATGTAGATATGGTAAATTTAGAGTGGCACTCCCTATCATGCAGAAAAATGTGTGGAAAAAGGCAGGCAAATAAACGTTTCTCTCACCCTTCCTCCGGTATCCCTCTGATGTTTAGCAGGCTCAGACGTGTGCACATCGGATCGATGAACTTGAAGAAAGGAACGGTTACTGTTGAAATCAGGAAGAAGAAAGAGGGGACATCCGGGCACCTTCCGTCTTTTGTTTTTATTGCCAAAATATTACATCCATTCGGGTAACATACCACAGGTGTGTTCAGCTGGTGGTCAATATGGTGGTGGTGAGTGGGAGGTGGGGGTGCCGGGCATCAGTTGGGGCTTGCGACGGCCGTTTCGCGTCTTGCTAGACGCTTGGTCACGCTGTGCTCCAGTAACTGGGGCAGCCTGCAAACTTCCGGTATATACGGCGGTGAACCCCGCCTCTTCCGGAAGTCACATGTGCCCATACTTGGAAACCAATAGGAAAGGACGCTGGAAACCGGATGTCCGTCCCCGGGCGGAAAAAACTACAATTCCCATAAAGCAGTACTGGTGGAGGGCTGGGAGCTGGCGGTATGTCTCCGCCTCTCACAGGAACGCCAATGGCAATAGGTCAAAAGACCGCTGCCTCCATCTGATAGGTATATAACCCTATTATTCCGTCCTGCATAAATTTTGGCAGGATCTGCTAAAAAATGGGTACGCGTTTAACCAATGTCCACTCATGGGGATAAAACATCCGGACCAGTACTTCTCTCTGTGTTATGTGTTAAATGACAGTGAAAAAGACTGTGTAGTTAAAAGCACACACGTTAAAAACACACAAGACCTGGGGGAATGTTTAAGACCTAGCTGCAGCCAAACCAGCAAATTAAGCTACAGCACACCACTACTAAACTTTTTATATTTATCACTAGAAGAATATCAGGGCAGCGAAAATTATTATTTCACGGGGCTAAGCAGAAGATAGGGGGGGGGGGGGGGAAAGAAAGGAAGGGGACTTTAAACGCTGTCCCTCTAGGGATCCCCAATTCCCACACACCAATACCTGCATATTTTAAAGCTGACCATCTATATAAATATCATAAAAGGCATGTATCACAGATACCAAAGATGGCCATGTGGCCAAATAGACCTGAAAATACCATTTAGGGATCGAGCATACAGGCCAATTCTATTTTGTCATTTAGACCTGCTGGTCCCATGGCATCGGTACGTAGGATTATACATGTCTCCCTTCTGAGGAGCAACTTCTCCCTATCCCCCCCTCTTCTGGGGGCTTCGACCTTTTCCAGAATAGCGAATTTTAGACCATGACTCATCCCTCCATGTGACTCTTTCATGTGGGACACCAATCTGGTACAACTCTTCCCAGCCTTAATGACACTCATGTGTTCACCAATACGTCTTTTCACTGGTCTAGTGGTTTGTCCTATATAATATCTTCCACAGGGACAGAACAACACGTAGACCACGTGATCAGTCTGGCAGGTGTATAACCCCTTAATTCGAAACTCAACTCCTCCTACCACAACAACTTTCTGCGTAAGCATTTTGGGGCACCATTTGCAATATCCACATCTAAAGTTACCTTTAGTGGCATAATGGTCTAGCCAATTTGATTGTCTAGGCGATACAAACTCGCTTTTGGTCAGAAACGTGCCCAAAGTGGGGGCTCTTCTAAACGCCACTCTGGGGGGTCCTTTTAACTTTCCTGTCAGCTCTGGGTCCTGCTGGACCATGCTCCAATGTTTAAAGATACTCTCTCTGATTCTATTAGCCATTGGGTTGTAATCAAAAGTAAAGACCATTCTATTCTCTCTTTCCCTTCGTATGTTTCTGCCTTTCAACAATGTTGCTCTATCTTTTTCAGCGGCCTGTCCTCTGGCCTTTATCAACAGTTGTGGATCATAGCCCCTCTTGACAAATCTGGCAGTCAATTCTGACTCCTGCTTATCGAAAGTCGTACGCAACTGATTGTTCCTTCTGAGGCGTAGAAATTGGCCATATGGGATCGCATCCACCACATGTTTAGGATGGAAACTTTTTGCATGAAGGACAGAATTAGTTGCGGTCGGCTTGCGAAATCCCTCACTAATCAACCGGCCATCCACTACCCTGAGTCTCAAATCAAGAAACACCACCTCCTCCCCTATCATCTCAGAAGTAAATTGCATGTTGATTTGATTGATGTTTAAATAATCGACAAAATGTCAGAATTCTACTTCAGTACCAGACCACACCACCAGGACGTCGTCCACGTACCTGGACCATAGTCTGATGTGCCTCCGGAAAGGGTTAGAGTCCGAGTGCACAGCAGACTCCTCCCACGCCCCCAAAAAAAGGTTAGCAAAGGAGCACGCCACTGGGGTCCCCATAGCTGTCCCCGCGACCTGTTGGTACCAACGGCCATCAAACATAAAAGCGTTGTGCGTTAGCACAAAGTATAAACACTCGCAAATAAATTCAATAAATTTTTCATCCTTATTGGTCCGTTCTAAGAACTTCCTGACGGCCTGTACCCCCAGGTCTTGGGGAATCCTGCTGTACAGACTGACCACATCAATGGTGGCCAGCCTGTCTCCCGGGACCCAAGTGGCGCGCTCCACCGTCTGCAGAACCTCCAAGGTGTCCCTCAGGTACGAGGGCACACCAGCAAGCAGGGGGCGGAGGAGATGGTCCAGGTACCTGGACAACCTCTCAGTGAGAGACCCACAGCCGGAAACTATGGGACGTCCCGGCGGTGCAGTCATGGATTTATGTAATTTGGGGATGTGGTACCAAACTGGTCGTCTGGGGAAGGCCGGAACGAGGTCCCCCGCCAATTTCTTGGGCAAGAACCCCCTTACGGCCCCCTCATTCAACAGGGCTTTAAGGCCTGACTGGTATTGGTTGGTTGGATCACCAGAAAGCAGACGGTAGGTGCTCCTGTCATTAAGTTGCCTTTCGGCTTCCATTTTATACTGTTGAACAGACATTATGACTAGGTTACCACCCTTGTCTGCACTTCTTATGACCAACCTATCATTTTTCCTCAACCAGTCCAATGCCTTTCTCTCTTGATTACTCAAATTTGGGATGGCCCGTTCGTGGATTTGGGATTTTATATCTTTTAGAACAGCATCGAAAAAATGATCCAGACTGGACCCTGGGCTCACTGGGAAGGGTTGTACCGATCTACATGCTCTGAAGGTTTGAATTTCCCCCAGTGTAAGTTCATCCGTGATTGCGGAGTTAGACCAATCTATTCTTCCCCCCTCTTCCCAGAGTTCTGTCCGGGGACGGACATCCGGTTTCCAGCGTCCTCTCCTATTGGTTTCCAAGTATGGGCACATGTGACTTCCGGAAGAGGCGGGGTTCACCGCCGTATATACCGGAAGTTTGCAGGCTGCCCCAGTTACTGGAGCACAGCGTGACCAAGCGTCTAGCAAGACGCGAAACGGCCGTCGCAAGCCCCAACTGATGCCCGGCACCCCCACCTCCCACTCACCACCACCATATTGACCACCAGCTGAACACACCTGTGGTATGTTACCCGAATGGATGTAATATTTTGGCAATAAAAACAAAAGACGGAAGGTGCCCGGATGTCCCCTCTTTCTTCTTCCTGATTTCAACAGTAACCGTTCCCTGGACTACTCTGTGGGCAAGCGGGTCCACGTGACCATGGACTCGTGGAGTAGCAGATTTGGGACAGGTCGCTACCTGTCCTTTACGGCCCACTGGGTGACACTGATGGAAGGGAGGGAGGACAAGAGCGCATCAGCCTAGCTAGTGGTGCCACCACGCGGGATCAGGGGGGATGCAGAAGGGTCCTGTCACGAAACTCCCTCTGCACCCGGAAAGCAAGCCCGCCTCGGCAGCAGCAGCGCCAAGCCTTGACACTGCCAAGCCCTTTTAAAATTGGTGACCCTGGGGAAGGAGAGGCTTACGGCCACCAACATCCTGGCCGCCCTCAGGAAGCAGGAGCGGAGGTGGCTGACCCCCAGAGGCCTGGAAGTGGGGTATGTGGCAGCCGATAACGGGGCCAACCTGGTGGCAGCAGTGCAGCAGGGAAACCTCCAGCACATCCCCTGCTTGGCCCACGTGCTCAATCTTGTGGTGCAGCGCTTCTTGCGCACCTACCAGGGGATGAGCGAGCTGCTGCAGGATGCCCGGGCGGTGGTACGCTTTTTCCGCCTGTCAGCCACTGCCTCTGCACTCTTGTCCACCTTACAGCAGCAGTATGGAAGGCCACAACACTGGCTGATCATCGACATGCCAGTTCGCTGGAGCGGCTGTGTCAGCACAGGCTGGCTCTTAGGGCCTACATGCTAGACCCAAATGTTCCCAGCAACCAGCAAGTTCCCATGATTACTGCCACTCAGTGGACACTGATGGAGCAAGTATGCCTGGTGCTGAGTCCCTTCCTGGAGGCAACCAAGATGGTCAGTGAGGAGCGGGCCTCTGTGTGCCAGTGGGTGCCCTTGGTTTGTCTACTGGAGCAGGCAATGGACAATTTAATTGAGCGTGGGGATGAAGCCCTGAGGCAGTTGGAAGAACAGGAGCAGATGGCAGCACAGTCCAGCTCAGAGGAGGGCTCACAGCAGGTAGTGGAAGAGTTGGAGGGCCCTAACCTGAATGAGGAGGAGGAGCAGAGTGCAGCAGGCGTTGTACGTGGATGGCGGTTTGAGGAGGACAACGACATGGCACAGGAAGAGGACAGGCATGCGTTATAGGACAATGGCGAGGACGAGGAAGATCTTGCTGGCAGGGCCCACTTGTTTCCCATGGCTGTGCACATGTTGCGCTGCCTTCGCAGGGACCCCCGGGTGATCCAGATGCGTTCAAGGGAGGACATCTGGATTACCTTGATGCTTGATCCCCGTCTGAAGGGGAAGCTGGGAGACTTAATGACGCCATCCACCACCGAGCAACGCACAAGGGAGTTGAAGGAGGCCCTTGTGCGCAGACTACTGGAAGCATTCCCCCAGCCTTCCACCCCCACTGTAACTGCTCTGCCAAGCCAGCAAGAGGTGCCTGCCATGGCCACTAGCAGCACAACAACAACCAGCAGCAGCAGCAGCAACTGGCGCCCCGGAGACCTGAAGAGCCTAAGCAAGAGCCTGTATGCAGTGCAGCAGCCCAGAACAGAGGTGCCCGCCACAGCATCCACCACCAACCAGCACAAGCAACGACTGACCACCATGGTGTCTGACTATATGGGGTCATCCAGTGGGCTCAATGACACCGACAGCCCCGTGGACCCCTTGGAGTACTGGGTCAAGAGACTGAACATCTGGAGCGAGCTTTCCCAGTACGCCCTGGAACTCCTATCCTGCCCTCCTTCCAGTGTCCTCTCAGAGAGATGCTTTAGTGCGGCCGGTGGCGTGGTCACAGAGAAGCGCTCTCGGCTCTCCCACGCCTCTGTGGACAAACTCACCTTCCTGAAAATCAACCAGGCTTGGGTGGAAGGTGAGTTCCTAGCCCCTGTTGTCGGACACAGGGGGACATGAAGTGGCTACTGCATGTGCTGTTGTTAACTATGCCTGCCTTTATAAAGACAGTTACTACCTGCCTAGTGCCTACCTTGGTTAATTTTTTGGTGTTATGGTACTACTACCAGTAAGTTGCCATGGTCCTCCTTCTGAGCTGCTGAACTGACCGCCCGCTTTGTCCTCCTGACTCAGTCGCTACTACACTCTGCGTTCACACTGCCCGGGTCACCGGGTGCATTTAATTTTTTGGCCAGCACTATGACGCTGTGCTACTTCTACTACCACCAGTATGTTGCCATGGTCCTTCTGTGCTGCTGCTGCTGAACTGACCGCCCGCATTGTCCTCCTCCTCCTGACTCAGTCGCTTCCACCAATGTACTCTGTCTGCGTTATATCTCTGCCCGGGTCACCGGGTGCATTTAATTTTTTGGCCAGCACTATGACGCTGTGCTGCTACTACTACCACCAGTATGTTGCCATGGTCCTTCTGTGCTGCTGCTGCTGAACTGACCGCCCGCATTGTCCTCCTCCTCCTGACTCAGTCGCTTCCACCAATGTACTCTGTCTGCGTTATATCACTGCCCGGGTTACCGGGTGCATTTAATTTTTTTGGCCAGCACTATGACGCTGTGCTGCTACTACTACCACCACCAGTATGTTGCCATGGTCCTTCTGTGCTGCTGCTGCTGAACTGACCGCCCGCATTGTCCTCCTCCTCCTGACTCAGTCGCTTCCACCAATGTACTCTGTCTGCGTTATATCACTGCCCGGGTCACCGGGTGCACTTAATTTTTTGGCCAGCACTATGACGCTGTGCTGCTACTACTACCACCAGTATGTTGCCATGGTCCTTCTGTGCTGCTGCTGCTGCTGCTGAACTGAACGCCCGCTTTGTCCTCCTCCTCCTCCTGACTCAGTCGCTACCACGGTACCACCAATGTACTCTGTCTGCGTTATATCACTGCCCGGGTCACCGGGTGCATTTAATTTATTGGCCAGCACTATGACACTGTGCTACTACTACTACCACCAGTATGTTGCCATGGTCCTTCTGTTCTGTGCTGCTGAACTGACCGCCCGCATTGTCCTCCTCCTCCTCCTGACTCAATCGCTTCCACCAATGTACTCTGTCTGCGTTCACACTGCCCGGGTCACCGGGTGCATTTAATTTTTTGGCCAGCACTATGACGCTGTGCTGCTACTACTACCACCAGTATGTTGCCATGGTCCTTCTGTGCTGCTGAATTGACCGCCCGCATTGTCCTTCTCCTGACTCAGTCGCTACCACCACTGCACTCTGCGTTCACACTGCCCGTGTCCACTGACAACTCTGCTGCGATGTCATTGCTAATTGCTGCAAAAAAAAAAAAATCACAAAAACCTCTCTGGGGCCTTTTTGGCGTCAGCCACTCATCCTCCTCCAGCGGTACCTTCGCCGCCAAGTGCCATTGGAACTCGCCTTCACCTCTTTGATTGCTTAACGCGTATATCCCTTTTTAAAACCACGTAATACCAATTAATAGCCCCATTTACAGTGGTGATTTGTCTTTAAAAGCCATTAAAAAAAAAAAAAATTTGAGAATTTTTTATGTTGAAGTTATGTTGCCCCTTATCACCTCGATAATCCATGCAATTTGGGGGATTGTAGCATGTATGGGGGCTTTGTTATTAACGTTTAAAGAAAATCCGCCTCCGGGCAGGAATCCACGCGTGATTACGCCATTCACGGCAGAAAATCCGCGTGGTTGCGTGGACGCGGACGAAAATCCGCATGCGTCGGGGCCGAATGCAGATTTTTTTTTGCAACCACGCGGATTGCCGAATTCGTGGATGAGGCACATCCGAGCATCCCTGCGCTATCACTCTGCAAAATTATCAACAATAATTGTCGCTATTCTGGAGGGTAATGGGAGAGGGATTGCCTGCTCAAAACACCCACTGGGGGCGTTCCTGCAGACTTTCCACAGCTGCCATTGGGCAGCTCGCTCTCCTTGGCCACGCCCCCTGCCACCCCGAGCCCCCCTGCACGCTGGAAGAGAATCTCTCTCTCTCCTCTTCCAGCGTCGTGACCCCAGAGGTCACAAAAATGAAAGTCGGCCAACGGAGCAGTGGTGATGGCTGCCTGATCCACCCAGACCCCCAGATCAGCTAACTTATTTTTTTTTATTTAAATTATATTTTATGTGCCCGCCTTAGGCTCTCTTTAAGTCTGTATTATTGAAGGTTCAGTCCACCCATAAAAAATATTTTTTTATTTTTTTTGTGTGTGTGGGGAGTGTTCTATGTCCATGTGTTCTTCTTTTGCCTCCAAGAACAACATCTGAACAGGTGTTCCCAATTCTTTTGTCATACTTTCTGTAATAGTAAGGGCTTTCTATGTAAAAGCAGAATGAATCATTGCCACACATGGGCTTAACAGACAACTGAAGTGAAAAGAATATGGAGGCTGCCATATTTATTTCCTTTTAAAGGTAACCTAAACTGAAAGGGATATGGATTTTTCCTTTTAAAGAATGCCAGTTGCCTGGCAGCCCTGCTGATCTCTTTAGGTGCAGTAGTGGCTGAATCACACACCTGAAACAAGCATGCAGCTAATCCAGTCTGACTTCTGTCAGAGCACCTGATCTGTATGCTTAAGGGGCTGTGGCTAAAAGTATTCGAGACACAGGATCAGCAGGAGAGTCAGGCAACTAGTATTATTTTAAAAGGAAAAATCCACATCCTTCTCAGTTTAGGTTCCCTTTAAACAATATCAGTTGCCTGGCTGTCCTGCTGATCGATTTGGCTGCAGTAGTGCTGGAATCAGACCAGAAACAAGCATGCAGCTAATCTTGTCAGATCTGACAATAATGTTATGCTGGATACACACCATGCGTTTCCGCTTCGATGCGTCCGTCGATACGCATCGATTTGATTATTTCCGACATGTCCGATTCAAGCTTCGATGGATCGTTAGGTCGATTTGCCATACTTTACATGGCAATCGACCTAAAAATCATCGAAATGCGTTTGGAAATGCTCGGAAATAATCGAATCGACGCGTATCGACGGACGCATTCGACGCGGAAACGCATGGTGTGTATCCAGCATTAGAAACCCCTGATCTGCTGCATGCTTGTTCAGGGTTTATGGCTACAAGTATCAGAGGCAGAGGATCAGCAGGACAGCCAGGCGACTGATATTGCTAAGAAGGAAATAAATATGGCAGCCTCTATTTCCCTCTCACATCAGTTGTCCTTTAAAGGCATGGGGACACCGACAAAGTGCTCTTATCAGTTTGAATATGAAAATAAGTCATTTTGTGGTTTAAAGCAATCTTGAAGAGCATCACATCTAATGAATGAGATGCTGTGTGCTATGCAGCTTTACCACCTCAACAGCATTGATTGTTGTTGTTATCGAGTTTTCGAAGACAACTAGTGATAGCTCGAACCTCCGATTTTAGGTTTGCGAATCACAAACTTCCGCAAACTTCAAACATTAATTCTGGCCAGAAAAGTGATGGAAAATATGTTTCAAGGGGTCTAACACCTGGAGGGGGGCATGACGGAGTAGGATACACGCCAAAAGTGCCGGGGAAAAATCAGGATTTGACGCACAGCAGGGTTTTAAGGCCAGAATTCACATTGCATGCTAAATTGGAGGCATAATGTGCTTTAAAACATTTTGCAGGTGTATACATCAATCAGGTAGTGTAATTAATGTACTGCTTCACACTGACAGACCAAACTCGCTGTGTAACGCACCGCACACAGCTGTTTGTGTAGTGATGACCATGCTGGACTGGTGCGCACGATGGTGAGAGTGCGGGCGATAGCAGTTTTCAAGCCCATGTGGTCGCCAGGCTGAGGTAGCTCAATAACAGAACAACAGTGACTGTCCAGCTGATCGAATTTGGTCTGTCCACAATGAAGCAATGACCTTATGATCTAGGGTGTGCCCCTCAACACATTCATATAGCTGGCGGTCATTGCTTCATTGTGATACACAAGCCCCTTCACCGTGGCGAGGTAAGGATTACAAAAGGAAATTGACACATGTACATGCCTTTTGTTTTGGTGTTGCAGCTGCAGTGCAGCCAGAAAAAGTAGGTAGGCATGTACACGCACCAGAAAAAACCTGCAGTCCTGTACCCTGTTGGTGGTGGCGGAGAAGGCAGTCAAGCGGCCTGCAGGCAGAGATGCTGTGTGGGGACCGACTTAGTCTTGGGACAGGCAGTCACACGGCGTGCAGGCAGAGATGCTGTGTGCGGGGACTGACTTAGGCCTTGGGCGGGCCGTAGCCCTCTGGGATCCATGCTTCATTCATTTTGATAAAGGTGAGGTACTGAACACTTTTTTGACCTAGGCGACTTCTCTTTTCACTGACAATTCCTCCAGCTGCGCTGAAGGTCCTTTCTGACAGGACGCTTGTGGCAGGGCAAGCCAGAAGTTGGATGGAAAATTGGGACAGCTCTGGCCACAGGTCAAGCCTGCGCACCCAGTAGTCCAGGCAGGGCCGTATCTATTAAGAGGCACCCGTGGGCTGGTGCTATGGGCGGGTCCTCGGGGGGGTGGCCACTGTTTCAAATAATATTTTTTTTTCCCTTCTGACTTTTTTTTTAAATTATTTACATTTTTTTTTGGGGGGGGGGGGGCGCCGCCGCCGCCGCCACCATCCACAATGGTTTCGTCTCTGTGCGCTCTGACTGACTCATCGCATAGCGATGAGCCAGCCAGAGCAGAGGGAGCCCAGGCAGACAGGTACCCAGCAAGCACCCTCGCCCAGCCCAGAGGCAGCAGGCCCCAGCCGCCCAGGCAGCACAGCAGGCCACCACCAGTTAGCCCAGGGTCACAGACAGCAGGCCCCAGCCGCCCAGGCAGCACAGCAGGCCACCACCAGCTACCCAGGTCCCCAGCCCAGGGTCACAGGCAGCACAGCAGGCCACCAGCTACCCCAGCCCAGCCAGGGTCGCAGGACCCAGCCACCCAGGCAGCAGGCCACCACCAGCTACCCCCAGCCCAGGGTCACAGGCAGCAGGCCCCAACCGCCCAGACAGCACAGCAGGCCACCACCAGCTAGCCCAGGGTCACAGGTAGCAGGCCCCAGCCGCCCAGTCAGCACAGCAGGCCACCACCAGCTAGTCCAGGGTCACAGGCAGCAGGCCCCAGTCTCCCAGACAGCACAGCAGGCCACCACCAGCTAGCCCAGGGTCACAGGCAGCAGGCCCCAGCCGCCCAAACAGCACAGCAGGCCACAGGCAGCAGGCCCCAGACAGCACAGCAGGCCACCACCAGCTAGCCCAGGGTCACAGGCAGCAGACCCCAGCCGCCCAGGCAGCACAGCAGGCCACCACCAGCTACCCAGGTCCCCAGCCCAGGGTCACAGGCAGCACAGCAGGCCACAAGCTACCCAGCCCAGGTCACAGAGGCTCCTAGAACTCCACTCGCTGCCAACCACATAACTGAGAAAGACCCTGAGGCTCAAAGAGCAGCCGAAGTTCTGAGGCTTTGGCCTCCTCCCCGGCTCCCCCTACAGCTCCCTGATGCTGAGAGAGACATCAGGCGTACTCATGCTGGCCTGACGTCTCTGCATCTTCACCATGTGTGGCACCGGTGGGAAATACCAGAGCTGGACAGAGACGAGGAGACAGAGCGAGTGAATGATTGAGCAGCCAGCCATGACGGCAGAGAGAGGAGCTGCAGCCCGAGCCTGCCAGTGACAGCCTCTAGCCTGCCTCACAGACACCCAGAGGGACATAGCTGCCATAGCCAGCCCAGCAGAGTGCACAGAGACAGAGCCTGCCAGCCAGACACATGACAGAAGGGGAGGAGGTAATGTACAATGCTCTGTTGTGTTCCTTTTGCCCATACTCCTCTCTTGAATACTGTTGAGGCTGGTTCGCACAGACGTCTGCGTGGCGTCGCGTTTGATGACGTGCGGCGGCTGCTGTGCGGTCAGGCTTTCAGCAGCCGTCGCGTCCGGATGCGGTCGGCGCTTTTATCTCCCAAGGGGGACATTACCCGTCACGTTTGGCAGCCCCTGGAAGCTACATGTAGCTTCCAGGGCGGCCACAAACGCAAGCGAAAATCGAGACCCGAACGCCGCGTTAGTGTAAAAGCTCGGTGCAAACGTTTAACAAGACGTTCCGAACGCTTGCGGTAAGCGCTCCACAAGCATCCGTCTGAACCAGCCCTAACACTTTCTGTACCTGTCTATCTGCTTACCCTATGTCTCTCTCTCTGCCCACCCTCTCTAACCCTCCTTCCAACTCTCACCGAAATGCTGCCCACTGTACGATTATTTTCTGGTGAAATTTGCACTCATGCGATTATTCTCTGGTGAAACGTTGCACTCATTGCGTTTATTTTCTTGTGAAATGTTGCACTCATTGCGATTATTCTCTGGTGAAATGTAGTTCTCATTGCGATCATTCTCTGCTGAAATGTTGCTCTGATAGCGATTATTCTCTGGTGAAATGTGGCTCTCATTGCGATCATTCTCTGCTGAAATGTGGCCCTCATTGCGCTTATTCTCTGGTGAAATGTGGCCCTCATTGCGATTATTCTCTGGTGAAACATCGCTGCTTTACGATTATTTTATGGTGAAATGCTGCCCCATTACAATTATTTTATAGTAAAACACTGCCCCATTACGATTATTTGGCACCTATAGGGGGGGGGGGGGGATCCAAATTTTTGCAAGGGGGCCCAGTGATTTCTAGTTATGCCCATGACTACTACCTAAACTGAGGATACCTATAGACCTGGCTATCTATACTGGGGACACCTATATGTCTATATTGGGGACACCTATAGACCTGGCTACTTTATACTGTACTGTATCCTAGTCTAGGGCCAATTTTTAGTGGGAAGCCAATTAACTTATCTGTATCGTATGGTATTGGGATGTGGGAGGAAACCAGAGTGTCTGAAGGAAACCCACACAGACACAGGGAGAACATACAAACTCTTTGCAGATGTTGACCTGGCTGGGATCTGAACCGGGAACCCAGCGCTGCAAGGCGAGAGCGTTACCCACTACGCCACCGTGCTGCCATACTACTGTACTATATTGTACTGCCATCTTCAGCAGTACTTCAGAGTATGTAGTCATGTCACTGACTATCCTCTGAGGATCTTAGAATCTAATCCTACCATAGTCTAATGTCCTACCATATTATTATGTATTTATATAGCACTGACATCTTCTGCAGCACTTTGCAGAGAACATAGTCCTGTTACTGACTTTTCTCAGGGGAGCTCACAATCTAATACCTACCACTATTTTGTGCGAGAGAACACTGGCTAATGTGTGTTTTTTTTTTTTTTGGGGGTGGGGGGGACATTTCCTACTTGCTTTTTTAGGGTCACTTTACTTATACCCGGGAAGAAAACATGGCCCCACCGACTTTGGGCTGCACTCTTACTAGGAAATTTTAATTGGCCACACCCACTGTATGTTATGGACACGCCCACAGCAGACCATGACCACGCCCATGTCTCGCCGCGCCACACTACGCACGCCGCCAACATCCACCTCGGGGGGGGGGGGAATACCATAGATTTGGGTTGCCTAGGGGAGCCCAAACCCTATTTCAGCCCTGAGTCCAGGCGTTCATCCCTGTTGTCTACATCCGCAGTTAAGGCCAGGTAGTCGGCTACCTACCGACTGTTGGTGGAGGGTGGATCCGGAAGGGCTAAGGCGAGGCGTTGGACTAAGAATGTCCACATGTCCGACATCACCATGAGATCGCTAGAGCATCCTGTCCTTGCCCGCGTGGACATGGTAGGAGGAGGAAGATTACTGGCAGTGGCACCTTTATTCCGTTGTACTGTGACATCCCCCTTAAACGCACTGTAAAGCATACTTGCCAGCGTGTGGTGCAAGTGCTGCATCCTTTCTGCCTTCTGGTGATTTGGTAACATCTCCGCCACTTTGTGCTTATACCGAGGGTCTAGTAGTGTTGCCACCCAGTACAGGTCATTACTCTTTTTTTATATGGGGTCCCTCAACAGGCTGGACAGCATGAAAGACGCCATCTGCACAAATTTGGATGCCGACGTACTATCCATCTCCTCTTGATCTTCCTGCGTGATGTCAGGTAAGTTCTCCTCCTCCCCCCAGCCACAAACAATACCACAGGAAAGGTGAGCAGCACAAACCCCCTGCGACGCCTGCTGCGGTTGTACTTCCGCCTCCTCATCTGACTCCACTTCCCCACACGACTTTTCCTCCTCCTCCC